>NC_081414.1:358778663-358981163 GCF_030272615.1 Cryptomeria japonica | reverse complement strand
AGGGTTCCTATTCCTCTTGTTGTTTATGAAGATAGGATGTGAGAGATTGATCAACGAAACTAAGAGATAAACAATGAAGCATATATGAACTGAAATTGCATACACTTGTAGATCTGAAACTAAGATACTGAAAGAAGAGAAGGGGAAGGAATTTGAGTATGTACCTGGTGTAGAAAGATGAGCCAAACTGACTAGGACCTAGGCGCCACACCCCGTCCTTGATGATTTGACAAAGAGCTGCAATTGTAGGCCTGCAATCCTGAGATCTTGACCCTTCACCATGTTAAAAATTGCCAAAATTGAGGGGGACTGGGGTGCCATGCTCCTACCTTGGGCAGGACTAGGGTGCCATCCCCTTTCCCTAATGGATTTTGGGCAGTTTGAGGCTTTAGGACTATCCTTGTGTCTTTTTCTATTCTGAGAAGTCTTCTGGGTACCTGTACCTGCACTTGCAATTTGAAAGAGAGGGTTTGGGTGGCTATGTATGGTTTTTCCTTAGTCAAACCCCTCTTTTGGTGATTTCCACCTCAAAAAATAGCTGATTTGTATAGTAAAATAATGTGCGCAGGAATCTTGTGTATGTGCAAGATCCTAGGATGAATGCAAACAATCTAGAGCAACCCTAAAGAGTAAACCCTAAATGCTTGTAATTGACAAAGTAAATGCTCTAAATCAATGATGCAAAGTGATCTAAAGCATACATTTAAATATGAAAATTGATGTAATGAAGCTCATGAAAAGACACAGAAACAACATGAAATCATACCCAACCCCTAAGGGAGGGGTACAAGCCAATCGTCAGTCGGTGATCTCCTATTATTCTTCAATGTCTTCAAGGCTCCTAATTGATGATGAATGCTTGACAAATACTTGATGAATTATTTGTTGAATGCTTGATGAATATTGTTGAATGTTTGTTGAAGACTCCACATAGGTTTCTCTTTCACTACATAGAAGGCTCATTATGCTCGCTAGCTCTTTTCACTAAAAACTCCTCTTTTTGTAGATCTTAGTTGCCTTCAAATGAAGAAAGAGAGCTCTTATGTATGAAACCCTAGATCTTAATTTCATCTTTAGGCTGACCTAGGATTTGAATTTCCCACCAATTTCTTGGGGTTAAGCATTATAATATCATAGAATTATGCTCCCTAAATTTTGGGAAAAATGTCGGGGACCAAGTCCAAAGTGTACCCGGTCCAACCAACTTTTCACCAAATTTTCAAGGCCATTAGATATGATGATATTAGAGAAAATCTTAAAGTTATAGCTGATTCTGAGATGTTTTGACTTGCGAAATGGAGCCTTAAAGGTCAAAATAAGACATAATTAGGGTTTATGATTTAATGATTTATTGGAGGAGTAAAATAAAAAGGGGCACACTTACGGTAAAGGGTCCAATTTAATGATGCGGGGAGTGATGAAATATGAATTTAGATTTAATTAAATTAATTAAATACTTAAAGGGAAATAGAAATGCAAGATGCAAACAGACTAAGGTGGGTGCTAAACTAAGCGTAAAATCATGCCACCCTAGCAAGGGTGTACAATTTACGATGCTACATTTAGCCCCCACTTTAATAGTCATATGACACTGCGTGCATATGCTGCAAGTGAAAGTAAAAAAAAGTAAACAATTCATGAAAAAGGATATATCCACAAGTTTTCAGATGAAGCCCCCAACGGTATTTGTAGTACACAGTTAGGAACCACACCCTACAAAACCACATGTTAGATAAAATCACAAAATCACCTAAATGCTTACTAAGGAAGGTGATAAAAATTCGAGGGTAGCTATATGCCCCCTATTTCAGCTTGCTGGTTTAGTGAGTTGAAACATGGTATCATTTACCACATCAAATTGTGAAAGAAGATTGATGAAAAATTATCACAAGAAGATTTTATACAACATCAAAAATTAATGGAGAATCATTTGGTAAGAAAGAAGACTAAACCTCAATTCCAACACAACAAAGAGTGTGAGGATTTGAGAGAGCTCTAGCACAATATGAAAATATTTAAATGGAAACAAATGCAAGAGATATAATCCAAAAATGCAACTCCATAAAGGAAATTAGAAAAGAATGGAGGATTGAAATGACATCAAAGAGAGATTACTTATAGCATCACTCTTCTAAAGAAGGAAAGAGATCCTCATCAGGGATATGCACATGCACAAAATAGAAAGGTTTATTATAAAAGATACTAAATGAAGAAAATAAATTGATGGATGATCAAAGACTTCCAACACCAAGCAGGTGGTCCCAATTAAGGATATGTACTTAAGATCCCCATTGGGGATGCTTGTTCCAATATGAGAGAAGGAATTCAAATATGAATACAACTCTACAATCAATAAGAAATCCTTATAGAAGACACTACTTCACAAAGGGGAAATTTTAATCTTAAGAAGGAGATATTTTTGAAATCACTCTTACCCCTCATATATAGGGAGAAGAGATGAGATAGAAATAGGCTATTATGTTTCTTTCAAAAGTATGATTGCACATGAAATCGTACCATCATGAATGACCATGAGCCCCCAGTAAGTGAGCTACGAATGTCACATAATGATGAGCAACATATTAGCCATTAATATTATTTAAAGACATGATAGATTGAATAAGGTAATTGAATATGACATGTTAAATTCTCTATTATAAGTGAGATTAAAAACATGTATAAGATGATGAATGGTAAAAAGTCTTTCGAAAGAGAGAAGTTTATAGGAGAAGAATAGGCCACTAAGTCATACTTTTCTTACACACAAAGAAATATTAGGAGAGGGATGAGTGTAATTAATTAGAGCCTTATTCCTAAAAGAAGGTATTTTAGAATGAGTAGAAGATTAAGTCTCATAAGTGAGATTAGACATCCATTGAGGAGATTCATAAAGAAATTTTTTTATCACAAAAATTTCCTTATGAGGGGGATGAGTGTTGAAAGAAATAGAAGATGATTTAATTGAGGTGAGGTCATCATCACTACTAAATATAGCATTCACATTGAGAGATGGTATTTTAGATGCTTTGGTGGGCTTAGAAGGATTATATCCAAGTCCAAATGAAGCCTCATGTGTGTTATGTTCTAAAGGAACTTTAATTCCTTGTTCATTTGCACCACAACCATTGCCATTATAGCCACTCTTAGCTAAAATGTGAAAACCAGGACCGTAAAGGGATGCCAAATTAGAAAGAGATGGTTGTGCCTAATAGCTCTCAGTGCTATATGAATTAGAGGAAGGATTTAAAGAATTATTTGAATTAGAAGTAGCCACAAAGTGGTTACTTAGCTGTTTAGACAAAGTGGGTTGCTCTTGAGGTTCCTCCTTATATTTCTCCTTCTTAGTCTTAGATTTTTTACAAGATACTCTATACTCTCCTATAAAAGTAGGGTTAAAGTCTAGAGATCCCTAATCATCATCTGAGACCACTCCTTCGAGAGAAAACATATCTTTGGGAGGAGATTCTGATGGAGTAGAAGAATCAGGAGTATTAAAAGGAACAAGATCATTAAAGGAAATAGATGTATTTAAAGAAGTAGGAGGATTGGGAGAAGAATGAGAAGTAGTTGAACAAGAAGATCCAGATTTTAATGCATCTTGAAGATTGGTATCAGCTAACAAGGTGTATGTCTTATTGTTGTAAATGAATTTGACTTGCCTATGCAAATTTGAGGGGACAACTTGCATGCTATGAATCCACGGTCTCCCTAATAGAAGGTTATATGTCAATTTACCAAGCATAACATGGATAGGTGTAGGTAAAGTAACACGACCGACCTTAACAGGCAAGGTTATGTCACCTAAATATTATTTATCAACATTATCAAAGCCTTGAATAAAAATAGAAGCAGGTTTGATGAGAGAACGATCCACATCAATCTTATCCAATAAGTCCACACCGTAAACATTAAGGCCAGATCCACTATCCACAAGTGTTCATCTTATAGCACCATCATTGATAATAATCACAATCATAAGAGGATCATATTGATATCGGATTTAATGAGAAGGTAACTCATCTTGTGTGAATGTAATTTGAGCTTTGGGTTTACTTGTAGGATCAATCAAAGAAGCCATGTTATTAGGTGTCACTACAAGTGGAACATCTAAGTTTTTCAAAGCATCTTTGAACATCCCATGATAAGCAGGTGAAGTTTGAACCAAATCCTAAATAGAAATCTTGGCAGGAGTAGCTTTAAGTTGTTCAATAAGATTATATTTCTTACCAAGTCTATGATATATGAGGTGCTTGTTGAAGAGTAAGTTGAGAGGGAGGAAGTGAAGCTGGGGTAATTGGAAGAGGATTAGGTTGCCTATTGTTTCTTGTGTTGTAGGTATGAGAAACTGTATGATAACTCTCTTTAGTGATTTTCTTAGCATATTCATAAGGACTCTTACTAGTATAACCTCCTTGCACAGTAATAACAAGTTTATTAGGAGTGCAGAAAGAATAATTAGCATAACCACCTTGAACTACTAAGATAGGCTTACGTTGAGAACATTGAGAAGGACAAGCACCTTGAACTGTGAAGAGGGATTTATTAGGTGTTTCATTCACATGTATCAAATTGATTGAAGATGGTTTAGGAATATCAAAGGTGTCCTTATGAATTTTAGAAGAAGAATGGACAAGATTGTTGGAAGAATTGTTGATAGTCTCTTCTTGCACTAAAATGTTATCATGGATAAGATCAATTTTAGGAGGTAACTAGGAGTAGGCATTGATGTTTTAGAAGGAATAATATTGGCAGGAAAGGTCATATCATCATTTATCATCAAAGGATTTACATGGGAAATAGACTCTCTAGGAGAAGGATCAACATTACTCTCTAAAGTTTCACCTTTAAGAGGGAGATCTTTGTGTTAAGTGTAAAATTGGATCCTAGTGGTTCCCCACCTAGGAGAGAGAAAGGAAACCACTAGGATGATTTTCACCTGGGAGATACTTTACATTCAAAAAAGGGGCTTGAATCCACTAGATCCAAATCCAAGGAGAATAAGGATGTAAATACCAAGTGGATTGCAAGGGTTGGATTGTGATTTACCCTCTTTTGTAGATTGAAGGGTTGACTTGTTGACTATGTAGAAAAGGGAGACAAAATGGATGAAATAAGGAGCTACCGGTTCAGGATCGCGTTGTAACTTCGGATCTAAGATATTTAGACTAATATAGATATGTCCTACAATTTTGGAGAAAAGTCGTCAGGACCAAGTTGAAAGTGTACATGGTCCTCCAAAAACTCTGCGCATCGAAAAGGGTTTTTCCATCTCTGTAAATGAATTCCAAACCTGCAATTATAGCTAGGCACCTGCAACCTACACACAAAAAATAAGGGAAAAAGGGTTGTGGATAGGGGTTTGCCTTAGTCAAACCCCATTTGAGGAATCAACCTCAAAAGATAGTAATTGCAAATGCTTAAATGTAAATGATAGAAATGTATACCTTATAGATCTACAATTGGTTGATGATGGTTGCTTTGCTTCTTGAATGTAATCACAAATGTTGTATGAAATGGCATGTAACATGACAAAACCCTAACATACACACATTCTTGCAAAATGAATGTTGTAATGTTGCTCCAATGGATGAATAAAGAAGACACGTGAAGAAGAAGAACTTAATGGATGCTTGAAGACTTGAATGCTTGATGACACTAATGAAGTCCTTCCTCTTGAAGTTCTATATATATGCAATGAGATGACTAACTCCCTTTTATACTAGTCTAGAAGAAATAATTTTCATCCCACTGAAGGCCGACATCGGGGAGATTAAATCCTGAAAGAAAACTGGTTTCAAGGGTCAGATGGACCTATCTTAGGGCCACCCAAAGAGGAGGGGACAGGGGCACCATGCCCCTATCCAAGGTGGACAGGGGCACCACACCCCTATCCTACCCTATCTTGGGGCTTGGACAAGGTCCTGAGGTGTCATCAGGGCTGAGATGGGAGAAGTTCAAAATGAAGGTTTAGAGAGGGGTCTTATTTGCATAGGTTAGGGCCTAAGATGTGGTTCAAATTGCAAGGGTCACAATTTTATGATGCTACATTTAGCCCCCACTTTAGCGGGAGTATGGATTATGCCAATACTGTCAGTAAAGTAGAAGGAGGAGATGAAGATAAGAGATGTGAAGCAATACCATAGGGAGTATAAGACATCACTAATCTTGAGGAACAAAAGCCCCCACTCTTAGGATCTAAATTCACTCAAACATATGAAAGAGCACACAAAACAAAAAGGATAAGACAAACAAAACAAGAAAAAGCACACAAGACATACGCCAAAAACCAAAACACAGGACCACACATCAACTAGTTGAAGAGAACTTGATACTAACAACTAATTGAAACACAAAGACAAATGCCATCACATAAACACCAATAATCACATAAAAGAGAAAAATTGTCATCATCTATGAACCATCAATAGTAAAACTATGAGCTCATGAGAGGAAGGAGAGAGAGGACATGAATACATACTTGGGTGATCCATGAGAAGAAAGGGGAATGAAGGGAACCATGGACATCTTACCCCTAGAATTATAGGATCCATGGAGAAAAAAGGACATGGAAAACTAGCCCCCAGATTTTGTCTAGGTGATCCATGTAAGGGAGGGTGAGTAAACTGTTAGTTCCACTCAAACTTGTGCGAGTGTGTGCAAGTGAGGTTCAAAGCACTTGATAGGAGTCTATGCCTGAGTATGCTGCATCCTGTATAGTACAAATGTTAAGAAAAGCGTGGCATCTCGCTCTAAGAGAATATGCTTTGGTTTCGAGAATAATCACCCTGTATAAAAGAAAAAGTGGTGACATCTCGCTCTAAGAGGCTGCCCTCTCGTTCCGAGAATGACCCATTATACAAGAGAAAATTTGTGACATATTTATCTAAGAGGTTGTCCTCTAGTTTTAAGAATGACCCACTGTATAAGAGAAAAGCGATGACATCTTTCTCTAAGATGCTGTCCTCTAGTTCCAAGAATGACCCACTGTACAAGAGAAAATTGGTGACATCTTGCTCTAAGAGGTTGTCCTCTGGTTCCAAGAATGACCCATTGTACAAGAGATACAATGCACGAGAGAAATATAGTACAAAAGGAGCAGTGTGGGTGTCCCCCCTTAAGATGTCAACATTGTTCAATGTTGATATGTTAAGGAAAGTAGAACGAGGATACCTTCCTTCGACACAAAGAAGATATCCATCATGCAACAATGTCATAAATCCAAGCGAGAGAGGGAATACTCTTCAAGCAAGGATAAGATAGTTGAAAAGAGATATCCTTCTATAAGTGCAAAGGAGATCCTTGGAGGAGAAGAGATCTTTATTCAAAAGACATCTACTTCCAAGAGGAGTTGTCTTAGACAAATATAACATCTTCTAGAATGAACCACAAAAGAGAACAAGAATTCAATCCTTCCCTTTATTTCTAGGTGAAAAGGATTCTTGATGAAGGATGACTCACTTTTAACCCAACGAGGATGGGTGAATTTATTATAGATGTGCACTACCAAATGTAAAAGAGGTTGTAGTCAAGGACCTACACCTCTTGTATAAGAGATAACCCTTAAGCAAACAACAATGATTTTACACAAGGAATGACATCAATTAATGAAACTCACACCATCCACAACATAGGAAAGGGTGGTGTTGAACACAATGTACCACTCAGAGGGGGGTGAATCAGTGGTTCTAAAAATCTTTTCTTTTAAAACCAAGCTTGGAGTACCGGTTAACAACCTAAACACTAAACAATCAAATCAGTAAGATATGAGAGGATATCAAAAAGGGAAAACACAAATGCATAACCCACAATAGTAGATGTATGAGGAAAACCCAATATGGGAAAAAGCTTGGTGAGAAATGATGTTGGAGTCTACTGCTCCAATCCAGCCTCACAATGAAACAACAAGTTACAATGATTTAGGGCACCAACCCTTGCACCAAGAACCAAATTGGTGTAATATAATGAAATACAATTTTAATGCAATGATAGCACCTAGTTGCAAAAGAGTTCTACAACACTTGATCAACTGATGTCTGTCAATTATCAACCTCCTCTTCTTCACTGGTTCTTCCACTGTTGATTATCAGATTACTCTCTCTGATCACTTACCGGTTACTCCCAGCCTTTCTTCTCTTTCTCTAAAACTCACACTTCATAGTGTCACACTTGGATGCTTTCCTAACCATTCACTCCTTACCGGTACTCTTGACTGTTAAGATTGTAACAGTTTACCAGTTGCTCTGCCTCAGCTAGTTAGAGCCTCACACTGGTTTAGCCTACTGACTCCACACTTTGACTCTCTGTGAAGGAACTCTCAGACAAATGGTTTCTCATCTTTCTCGAGCTCTCTTTTCTCTCACAACTTGCATCCAACATCATCATCTTCAGTCTCGAGTTCACGTATTTATATTTGAAGGTTCCCACCAAAAGCAACATTCAATTGGTGGTGTGCTTGGGTTTTCCTCTACCAACTCAATCCGTATCTGATCTAATTGGATCTCATTTTCTGGAAAGATGATCTACATCATATCAAACAACATGGCCATATCCTTTCCTTCCAATGCACGTTTTCTATTTTTAGATGTCTGCAACATGCTTTTCAGCATTGCTTTGTCAATCACCTTTAATGGCTTGAATGTTTCCTTAAGCCAATGAGTAAAAGGATCAGATAGTGTTGTAAAGTCAGTTCAATCACCTTTCCACTCTATCTCCCTCGAGCCACAACATTCTGCCATTGCCCCATGATTTGCAGGTTCTTCATTTATGCAGACTTACTTGTTAACTATTACGTCAATGATCACTTCACCGACCTCTGTGTGCTCGCCACCTGGTGTTCACTTGTCATCCTTGTTGACATCCATCTATTCTCAAACAACAAAGTTGGTTTGACATCCTTCACCGACCAAGACATACTATGGGTTCAACTCGCCTTACCGGTATAACTTGACTTCATCGGTGGATCTTCAAATCTGCTGACCTCTTTTCTATCAGTGGATCAACTTGGCCTTCCATCAAACATGTTGATCCAACCACTAAGGCCATTTACCGGTTGCATTATACTTCTCTTTGTATATCGGTGATCACATCCCCCTATTATTCTTTGCTTCATTGCTTGCTTGCCTTTCCTTGCCGGTGGTCCTGCTTTACCACTAGATGTTGCACTTCATGTGTATTGGAAGCATACCTTTTTTGTCTACTTACACATTCCATCCTTCATACCGATTGATATTATTACTTACTTCACCTATACCAGTCACCACTACTTACTCACCGATGACCATTCTATGCGGGTTAACGTCAATGAAAATATAATGCCAATAATCTCCCCCTTTGGCATTGATGTCAACACACTTTGTTCCTTCATCCAACCTATTTGACCATTCTCCCCCTTTGAAAACAATGACAAAGGGTTAGGGCATCCCTCCATCTAATTCATTCTTCACTGGTTATACATTATATTCTCCCCCTTTGACCACTATCTGCTCAACCCGTAGCATATAAGAATAAAATATGATTGTACTATGAGTGCTGCCAATTCAGAAAGTAGATTTCCATAATCATGAAATTCTCTTGGGTATTCCTAAAACAATCTCCTTCTTCTACAGTTAGTTCTTCCAGGACACATGTGTAGTTTTCCTTTCACCTGGTGGTCCAATTGCGATTTTTATTAAAGAACAAATTGAATAGACATTGAAGGAACTTTTAAATGAGGGTCAATGAGTACTACCCAAAAAATCAAGCATTCCGTTATTGTAGCATAATCACTTGATCTCCCCCTATGTCCAACATATGGTCCAAGAGATAGGAGATTTTACAATGACTCCCCCTGAACCATAGATCTTCATACACATTTAAGTGCATGAAACAGGTGACACCACTTCTAACTTGTGTCTTAGATACTCAAATGTGTTTATTGGTAGAGATGGTGAAGATATCAGCCACTTGTTCACCTGTAGGGACATACTCTACCTTGACTTCCTGATCTGCCACCTTCTCCCTGAGAAAATTATATTTGATGGCAATATGCTTTGTCCTTGAGTGCATAACTAATTTCTTTGATATGCTAATTGCACTGGAATTGTCACAGTGGATGAAAATATGGTCAGACATCTCTACCTGGATATCCTTGAGGGTTTGCTTCATCCATAGCACCCGAGAACAACATGTGGCAACAATAATATATTCTGCCTCAGCAGTAGACAGAGAAACTGAATCCTACTTCTTACTATGCCATGAGACCAACCAGTTACCTAGGAAGAATGCACCATCACTTGTGCTCTTCTGGTCATCAATACAACTCTCCAAGCATAGAGATCTCAAATTTTGTTTTCATCTGATCAACAAAGTCCTTGCATAGAGTGTCCTTGTTTCCTCCAAAAATAATGTCATCTACATACACAACAACAATGATCATGTGATATCCATCTACCTTGATGTATAGATTGTTGTCAGCACCTCCCTTTTTTAATCCTTTCTCCTTCAGGTACTTATCTAGCCTTGAATACCATGCTCTAGGAGCCTACTTTAAACCATATAGGGCTTTCTTCAACTAGCACACAAAGGTTTCATCATCATTTAATAGAAACCCTTCCAGTTGCTCCATGTACACTTCTTCTTCCAAATTTCCATTGAGGAAGGCAAATTTTACATCCATTTGATATACCTTATAACCCTTGTAGGATGAAAAATCTAGAAACATCCTAATTGCTTCTAGTCTAGCTAGCGGTGCAAATGCTTCTTCAAAATCAATGCCCTCTACTTGAGAGTAACCCTTGCACACAAGTCTAGTTTTATCCCTAAAAATTTTACCTTCTTCATTCATCTTGTTCCTGTAGACCCATTTGGTGCCATTGATGTTCTTGTCTTTCGGTCTAGGGACTAATTCCCAAGCCTTGTTCTTCTCAATCTGTTGCAACTCTTTTTCCATGGCATCCATCCATTTCTAACTTTTGCTGGTCTCATTGAATGTCTTAGGTTCCACTTCAGTCATGAGGCATAGATTGACTTGTTCATCATTCCGGGAAAGTCTTCTTCTAGTCTTCACACCATCACTCTTATTACCTAAAATTTTCTCTTCTGAGTGATTTTTCTGCACATACTGGTTAGGGACCTTATTGGATGCTTCTTCTGGTTCATTGTTTGACTCAATTTCTTCACCTTCATCACCAGAATCATCATACCAGTTCATTTGTGCTTGTCTTCCTTTATGTATATCCTCATCAACTCTTACATGTACACTCTCAATGACTCTTCTAAGTTTTTTGTTGTAGCATTTGTAGGCCTCACTGTTAGTTTAGTAACCAAGGAAGATCCCTTCATCACTCATGGAGTCAAAACTACCTAAACCATCCATGTATCTCTTGATAAAACATTTGATTCCAAACACCTTGAAGTATTTGACTGATGATTTCCGATCATACCACAACTCATAAGGTGTCATTCTATTGTTAGTTCTTAACTAAACTCGGTTCAAAGTATATGTTGCAGTATGAACTGCTTCCTTCTAATACATATCCGATAAATTTGCCTCATTTAACATGATTCTAGCCATCTCCTTGACTCTCCTCTTCTTCCTTTCTACCACACCATTTTGTTGTGGTGTTCTGGGGGCTGGGTATTGCCTTTTGATTCCATGCCTCTCACAGTAATCTTCAAACTCATTTGATGTGAACTCTCTACCTCGGTTGGATCTTAAGCATTTCAACTTGCATCCACTTTCCTTTTCCACTATCTTTCGGAAGATCTTGAATCTATCAAATGCTTGTGATTTATCCTGGAGGAAAGTGACCCATGTCATTCTTGAATAGTCATCAATGAAGAGCATAAAGTATCTTTCACCGGCAAGAGCTCGTGTCCTAGTTGGACCACATAGATCTGTATGTACAAGTTCAAGTGGTCTAGAGGTTTTGTGTTCTTTTGTCTTTAATCTCACTTAGCCTACTTCCCTTTCACACATTCATCACAAAATGTTCTTATTGGTTTGATGATTGGTGGTATATTTCTCACACAACCCTTTTTGCTTACTGCAACTAGATTATCAAAATTTATGTGGCCTAATCTTTTGTGCCACAACCAAATTTCTGTTAGGCCCAATATGGAAAGCTAATGTATTGAGAGGGGAGGGGTGAATCAGTACTCCAAAACCTTTCTTCAATAATAACCTTATTGTTATGCATAAACAGAATAGTGCAGTAACATAAAATAAAGTTAAAACAAATAGATAACAATCATACATGATTCACTCCATAACTCATATATTTTGGTCATGCAGAAACTCTTGGTTAGAGAGAAAAACTGCGATGGGGATGGCACCCACAACTTCACTACTACAATAATAAATATTGCTCGGTTAGAGCTACATTTAGCTATTTCTGATAGCTAACCCTGCTATGAGTAACAAGATCTATTAGATCTACCTTGCTAAAGGATTTTACAACATTAATCTGAATGCTGCACCTGGTTAGAGGCTTTACAATTTATAGACTTGGTTAGAGTCTTTTACCCTATTAAAGGTTTCTCTTTCAACGTCACAATATTACAATAAAATCATTACAAATATCTGCAACTTTACATCTGAAATGTTATAGCAGATTCTATGTGCTTAGAATAAGATTACCTTGCTTATAGCATACCTCAGTAACCCATATAGTAACTCGGTAAACCCTTCTGTTTACTTTGTTCTTCGACTGTTCTTTGATAACCTTCTTGGTGACCTCTGTGTCTCTGTAACAATCTTCCTTCATACATATATGCACATACACATACATACATACTTCTTTTACTCTCTTCCCATGTTCTATAAATAGATCTCTTAAAACGGTGATCTAATTCATTGCTTCGATCTTACAAACAAGATTCCTTGAATTAATAACTAAACAAAATATTTCATTGGTTAGATTGACCTCGCAATCATACACAATCTTCTAGTGCAATTTCCAATGTAATAACGGTTAGATCTGCCTCGATCTTGTAACACGTTTTCATGTGCATGTCTAGGTTCAATGTATCTAGTAACACGTTTCACTCGGTGAGTATCAACTCGGTGTGTTAAATTTACTGCTCGGTAGCCATACAAAGATACTTGGTAGACAGCTCGGTGAATACTGCGTTATGTGACTACTTTCTTCTATAACTGACTAGACTGTTCATACCAACTTCTCTATGTGTACCGACTGCATGATTTGGTAATGCTAACCGACTAGAACATATAGTATGACTTTGAATATAAAAAATAATGGCAATTTGATAAGTAGTAACAACTCCCCTTTTGGACATTAGTTGAGATGTTTGACAAAAACTACTTTCAAAGTCATAACTCAAAAATCTATATACTTTGCAAAATGACTATACTTGACAATATATATAATAGTCAATGAAATAGTATATGCAGATATACTCCCCTTATCATTATTCTGTATATAACTTTGAATTTTGCATGCTCGGTTCTATTTTGTGCTTGTGTGCTCTGATCTGCATGCTCTATATATTCTGCTCGGTACTTGGTATACTCCCTTTGTATACAATGCTCAAAACTATGTTACCAAAACTGTGTCACTCTCCAAATATAGTATTACTCCCCTTTGTTTGGTATTACTCCCCCTATGTAGTATTATAGTATTACTCCCCCTTTTTGATAGACATCAAAAACTTAATTTCCATCCGGGGGCGGTAACTAATCAAAAATAGATTTAAACTTGTTTCGAGCGTCAGTGAGTGCGACTGAGAGTGAATCCTTTACACTTTCCATTAATGAATTTTGTGCTTGAATATCAACTAATAGTGATATTAAGCCATCAAGAGTGCTTCCCTCTTGTGTAGTTGATAGGCATGTAGCTTTGTTGATCTATTCCTGTACTGATGAGAGATGAGGAAGGAATAATGTATGAAGGGTCATTATATCCATCCTGATCTTATGCTCTTCATTCCTGAGTTCTAACTGTTGAGCCATGAGCTGTTGAAGTTTGGTATAAAAATTCTGAACTGAATTAGGCTCAGTGGTCAACTTAGTTGAGAGATCGGTGATCTCTTTCTCAATTGCATCAGTTTTATTCTTGATATCATTAATGAATAAGGAAAATGTACAAAGTTTCTAAAATAAATAAAGAATATGCTTGAGTTGAGGGGACAACTCAGCGATGAATTTGACAAGCTTTACTTTTCCTATAGCTAGAGCTTTTTGTACCTCTTTAATCATTTTTGCTGTAAGCTCTTTATCCTTTAGCTTGCTTAAGTACTCAGATGCATCAACTCCAGATGTTTCTATTTGAGTAAGGAGTTCATCCAGTTGAATGTGGATGGCTGCATCGGTTGACACTGTTGCTGATGGTAGCATATCGGTTAGTAGTGTCTTTACCTTCTGTAGTACTTTATTCTTCTTTTGAATGGCCAATTGTTTTTCCTGTTCGGCCTTTGCTTTGCATAGCTCACTGAAATCAATAAGTGCTTGCCCTTTTAATTTTGAGATATCCACATTGGGCAACACTATCAGTTTAGTTAAATCAACTTTGAAACTATGCTTTCTCACCTTCTTCTCTTTTCCTTTGTTCGGTTGCACTAAGACAAGTGCTTGTGAGGCTTGCTGATCCTTGGTAGGTTGCTTGGTAGATGCAACACTTTGGTCAGTTCCTATAGCCGTTGTGGTGTCTTTGAGTGTCTCGGTATTAGGGGTCTCAGCTGTAACACTTGCAGTGCTTGACAGTGCTTGAGATGTCTGATCTTTAGTTGTATCTTCTGCTGCTTTAGACTTGTGAGCTTCAGTGCCTTTTTCTGTATCCTTAGGAGCTTTAGTTGAGATAGGTGGCTTCACTGGCGGTTAAGGATGAACTTGTTCTAAAACAGATTCACTAGATACAAGTTCTGCATAGGTAGTGCCTTCAATCATTTCCTACTCCAGTGCTTCTTCATCCATGACATCTTCATCAATTTGAATAATGTCAGCCGGGTCTTGCTTGGTAGCATTAGGACCTTGTTTGGTGACATCAGGATCTTGCTCAGTGACATCAACAATTTCAACTTGAGATTGTTCACCGACATCCTTTATTTTGAAGATTTCCTGCCACTTGGCTTTTGTCTCATTTTCCACATCAATGTATAGCCCATTCATCAATTTTAAGGCTCTTTGTTTGACAAGAAATTTAGAATTGTATGTTGTCAAATGCTCCTTAATTTCTGCTACAGACATATCAGGGAATAGATGGACTAGACTTCTTTCTCTTATTTGTTTGTCTGAGTCCATTGCATATTTCCATCTGTTATCAATATGTAAGTATAATTCACTTGGAAGTGACTTTACTAGTTCTAATGGAGCTAGCCGAAACTTTAGAAGTGTGCAGATGACAGCTTCTTCAATTTGTCGCTTCTCATCATTATTCCTAGTCTCATACTTAACATATCTAAATCCTGCAAATCCACCATATTCTTTAAGATTGGCACAAAAATTTTCAACACTATGAATATTTACCTTCTTGCTTTTTACAATCTGAAATTTGTTCGCATCATTAGATTATGTATCACTAGACTCTTTTGCCAAAATGAGTCTCTGAGTAGATTTCTTATAGGTCTTGGTTACCTGTGGTATAGTAACACTCTTTTGTTTCTTACTCGGTGATGCAGCTGATGCTCTAGTGTTGGGTCTCTTTGTTGGTGGAGTCGGTAGGGCCTTTGAAATTTCTTGTTTCTTTCTTTTCAAAACTTTACCCTTAGGCAACTCAGTACTTAATGTTATTGCTGCCTCTTGAGCTTCTAACTCCTCTTCGGTAATGGCAAGAGTGCCTTTGATAGTTGTAGAGGAGGATTCTTCTCCGAATTTCTCAGATAAAACCTTTATCATTTTTGTAGCTTTTCTTGTAGCTTTAGGTACTACAATGCTCATTTTTAGTTTTTCCTTCACCTCTTCATATGTTCCATATCTTAGTTCGGTAGCATGCCTTGGTAATGAGAGATAGGCATCAATTTGTTGTTGTGTTATATCATAGTCAATCTCATAACCCATTGGTGGCAGAGATTGAGTCCTTGGTTCAACAACATTCATATAACAATAATCGGTGTCAACCTCAAAACATATATTATCCTTATATTTCTCTACCAGCTATGGTGGAATCCGGTACCTGTTGTGCATCTTCTCTTGAAATTTGCTAAAATAGTCATCCACGATATCATTAAAATTATCTCCCAGTTTCTTGATAAAATCATTGATTTGATGGGTGATAGGTCGGTGTAGCTCCCAAACTACTTTACCGACTGAGGGAAAGAACTTCTCAAAGTAGAAAAACATGCATACAAGAAGTGAACCAAACTTCAGTGTATTTGCCGAGTTGTTCTTCTTTGGCTTCCTTATTGTGTTCAGGTTCTCAAACAAGTTCTTCAGTAGCACTTCACATAAATCTACTTTCATTCCCTTCTTCACTATTTTGTAGGCCAAGTCAACTGCGGCACATGGTACACTGTTTTCCCTTGCAGATTGGAAGAAACAATAACCAATTACTCTAATTGCAAACTTCAGTTCTGCATCAGTGACATTGTTCAATTTCAGTCCTCGGTAATCAGATTCTACTCCATTTAGACTGATTAGCTCCTTCTGTGATATCATTTTCTATGCTCGTGCATGATCATAGATAGGATACCTGGTGATCACCTGAATGATTTCCTTAGTGATTTTGAATGGTTGCTCCTCTAGCCACATAAAATCATCATGTACTCTGCTCAAGACAAACTTAACCCACTAGGGTTTGAACACACGGGGATAGGCTAGGGCTTTAGTTAGTCCCTTGATTTTGATATGCTCGAATTTGCTATCCATTTTGCCATCAATACAAAGTTCATCATATGTGTCACTAATCTCAACATGACCGAGTTCTTCAAAACGACATTTGGTGAAGAATCTAACATCTTTGACTAACAAGACTCGATTCGGGATGAGTGAAAATGCAGTTTTGTCATCTGGTTCAGAGGCAACTTTGGGAGTCAAAGAGTACTTCAGCAAGGGCTTCTCCACATTTTTGACAACTACGGGATCTTGGATCTTGGGAGCCATTGTAGGTTTTAGGTAAAACTTTTCAAACTAATCTTAGGGTTTACAAACGACTGACGCTTCACACTCGGTAGATAATAGCGATTTGACAAGATCAAAAACTAGCTTAACAGTGTGAATAGATTTGATGTAAATACCTTGAAATTCGCTCTGAATGAAGTTTGATCGCCTTGATTTGCTCTGCTCTGCTCTCTTGAAAACTTGGTGAATAAAAATAACCGCAAAAATACCTTATCGGGCTCCGTGCAAGTTAGGTCAAAACATTAAATGCACTCAGTTCACCTTTTACCGATTTACTCTTTTTTTTTTTTCGTTTTAACCAAGTAACCAAATTTCCTTCATTAACCAACTTGACAGGCTTCCTGTATACACCGACTTGACAGGTTTCCTTGTAAAGTACTTTGATAGAATTTCAAACTGACTAATTGCATCTTAACTATGAAGATTTTGAATTTTGTACATAATAGAATAGGAACTGTTATGATTTAACCTTTAGAGAATGTAGTCCCTTCATACCTTTTCTAATTAATTTGGAATAGGTGCACCTAACTCAGTAGGTAAGGTGCTTTCTTCATCTAACATGATTTCCTTCTTTTTCCAAATCATCTTAAATTTTTCTTTTATCTCTTCAGCGTCTCTTCTAGGTTGATCTCTGCAATCTCCAGCTAAATGTCCAACTTTGTGACAATGAAAACATGCCATACCAGGATTTCTCCATGATCTTCGGTTGTTCATTCCAAACCTTATAAAACAGTTGGCACTAATATGTCCATATCTTCAACAACATTCACACCATATCCTTGTATTGTAATCCCATGTTACTGCTACATATTGTCGGTAAGGATCTATGTGAATTCGGTAACCTCTAGTGTCTGCTCGATGTGGATACCGTATGTAGTTCTTTTGCTTAGACCAACACTTCTCGGTACTATGTCCATATCTATTGCAGTTTCTACAAAACCATTTGAATTTTGCCTTCTGATAGTTGTTAACAGACTTTGTCCTACATTGATTAGATGTGTGACCATATTTATTGCAATTGTAACAATATCCATTGGACTTACTGATATTCGGTCGCTTACCTTTTCTAATCTGGCATATGTTGGCAGTATGACCTTGATTTCCATAGTAGTAGCAAATAGGCTTCTTCCTTTTGATGTTATTCCTATTTCCAGCTTGCTTTGATGATTCTCCTCTCTCGGTAGTATGAATTCCTTTCTCGGTTGATTCTTTTCCTTTGTAACCGAGTCCTGCATCTTTGTTGGGTCTTCTTGTATTCAGTTGCTCATCCAACATCTTTGATGCATCATAACTCTTCTTCAATGTTTCTTTGGATTTCTTCTCTGTTTCAAGTTCACTAGTCAACCTTGATATTTCAAGTTTCAATGCTTGATTCTCATCATTCTTTAGAATTGCTTCATGATGTGCATAACCTAGTTGATCTATCATATTTTGTTGAAAACCAGTTAACCTTATGATTTCATCATTCTTATCAGATACTAAGACTTCAAGTTGTTGTTTCTCTCTTTGTAGATCTCTTGCTTTATCCTCCACTATCCTTAATGCATCTAGGTTTTCAGTCATCTATGTACTGAAATGTTCATGTTCTCTTTTCATTGCTTTTAGTTGATCAGCCAATGTTTTGTTCTTTTATTTCAACATTCCAATCATTTCTTCAGTCTCTTCAGATATACTGTTCTTAGATGATGTTTCAATTTGTTCCACTAACTCTTGAGAATCCTGCAAGTCATCAGATAATCTTCTTCTTACTTTTAGAGATTTTTGCATTTGCCTTTGCATGTCTACAATCACTTGATTTGCATGATCCAACTCTTCTTGCAGATACACAATCCTCTGAGATTGTTTATAGCCTTCCATTGATAAGATCTTTCTCTTTAGGTAGTTAAATCCTTTTCCAAGATTCAAGCTCTGATACCAATTGTTAGGCCCAATATGGAAAGCTAATGTACTGAGGGGGGAGGGGTGAATCAGTACTCCAAAACCTTTCTTCAATAATAACCTTATTGTTATGCATAAACAAAATAGTGCAGTAACATAAAATAAAGTTAAAACAAATAGATAACAATCATACATGATTCACTCCATAACTCATATATTTTGGTCACGCAGAAACTCTTGGTTAGAGAGAAAAACTGTGGTGGGGATGGCACCCACAACTTCACTACTAAAATAATAAAGATTGCTAAATTTAGCTATTTCTGATAGCTTACCCTGTTAGGAGTAACAAGATCTGTTAGATCTACCTTGCTAAAGGATTTTACAACATTAATCTAAATGCTGCACCTGGTTAGAGGCTTTACAATTTATAGACTTGGTTAGAGTCTTTTACCCTGTTAAAGGTTTCTCTTTCAACTTCACAATATTACAATAAAATCATTACAAATATCTGCAACTTTACATTTGAAATGTCATAGCAGATTCTATGTGCTTAGAATAAGATTACCTTGCTTATAGCATACCTCAGTAACCCATATAGTAACTCGGTAAACCCTTCTGTTTACTCTGTTCTTTGACTGTTCTCTGATAACCTTCTCGGTGACCTCTGTGTCTCTGTAATAGTCTTCCTTCATACATATATGCACATACACATACATACATACTTCTTTTACTCTCTTCCCATGCTGTATAAATAGATCTCTTAAAACGATGATCTAATTCATTGCTTCGATCTTACAAACAAGATTCCTTGAATGAATAACTAAACAAAATATTTCATTGGTTAGATTGACCTTGCAATCATACACAATCTTCTAGTGCAATTTCCAATGTAATAACGGTTAGATGTGCCTCGATCTTGTAACACGTTTTCATGTGCATGTCCAGGTTCAATGTATCTGGTAACATGTTTCACTTGGTGAGTATCAACTTGGTGTGTTAACTTTACTGCTCAGTAGCCATACAAAGATACTCGGTAGACAACTCGGTGAATACTGCGTTCTGTGACTACTTTCTTCTGTAACCGACTAGACTGTTCATATCGACTTCTCTATGTGTACCAACTGCATGATTCGATAATGCTAACTGACTAGAATATATATTATGACTTTGAATATAAAAACTAATGGCAATTTGATAAGTAGTAACAATTTCATGCACTTGTCCCAACATGCATTGGGATTTAAAACATTCTTTTAGATTGTATACATTTCCATCCGTCCTGTTACCTTCAACTACAACCTGATCGGTACTCTCCTTCTTTATCTGGTAGCTAGTAGAGTCAAAGGTGAATTTGTATCCTTTGTCACACATCTGACTCACACTCAGAAAATTGTGCTTCATGCCTTCCACATAATATACATCATGTGCTTTCAGCTTTCCATAAATATTTAGAATACCTTTTCCCTTTATTTTGATGGATGAGTTGTCTCCAAACCTCACTGAGCCTCCATTCCAATCATCAAGCTTGATAAATTTATTTTTATCATTGGTCATGTGATTGGAACAACCACTATCTACAACCCACAAGTTTCTTCTTTCAACATGTAGGGCAATCTGTACTATCAGACTTGATTCTACTTTGTCCTTTTCTTTCTCAACCCAAACCAGTTGAGTTTACTTCTTCTTGTAAGCTGCAATTTTGTGCTCTGGTTTGGCTATCAGTTCCTGATCAGGAGTTGTCCTCTTCTGCTTGATTTTCCCATTCTTACAAAGCTTTGCAATATGTCCAAACTCTTGACAGTTATAACATTTCACATTTACATTGAAAGATGAATCTTTAAAACTTTTGTAGGACACCGGTTTACACTTCCTACATTCAAAACTCCAATGACCAAATCCATTGCACTGATAATAGGCAACATTCACATCCCAGAGTGCATTAAATGGATTTCTACTTTCATAACTCACAATGGGCTTATTTGTCAATCTACAGTCAGCTATCCTATGTCCAAATTCATTACATCGGTAGCAATGGCCATGAAAGTTAAATAAATACCAGTTTGGTTTCCTTGGTCCTGCAAACATCTGTCTCACTGGGGATCTTCCTTTCATGCTGCTAACTCTAGTGAACCCTTCATGATCAACCTTTGCTTTTCTCCTAAAATCTGCATTCTAGTGCATTGAATGTGGCCTCCGGTTCATTGATTGAGCATACCGATTTGTGGGGTGGTTTCTAATAGGTTCTACATAAGTCTTTTTAGTAGTATCCTTTCTTACTGTGAATGTTTTCTTCTCTTCACCTTCACTTGCAGAAGTGAACTGTATCTCCTTATCAGATGTGTCTTTATTGTTTGAAGTTTGTCCTTCTTCAAATCCTAAACCACCAGTATCTTTAGATTGCTTCTTTTTGCTCAAAATTTTATCCAAGGCTTATGTGCTAATCTCATATTTGCTCCTCATTTTCAGTCCATCCTTACTCTTTTCAAGCTCCTTTTTGAGCTTCACTTTTTTGCTTCCAGATCTTGATGCTCCTTTTCCTTGTTCATTAGATCAGAGGATGTAACTTCATATATCCTCTTGGCTTCTTCCAACTGAAGTTTTAAGTCAAAGATAACTTGATTGGACTCATCCAGGGATTGCTTCAAGAGACCTTGTTCTTCTACTATAGCAAGCTTGACCTTCTTGAGTTCTCTTTTTGTCTTACTTAACTCCTCAAGAGCACTTATGAGCTCACCTTCTAGATCCACTTCAACTTCAATATCTTCTTCTTCCTCATCTTCACCAACTAGTTCATCTAGTGTTATAAAGAGATTAACTTATCTTTCATTCTCATGGTAGTCATCTTCTAATGCACTTCCTTCATCTGTGGCATCATCCTCAATGGTATATAAGTTGTTCTGCTTTCGGTAGCTTCTTTTTCCTTTTCGGTAGACTTTCCTTTCTTTGTCTTTACCGTCAAATCTACCAAAACTTCTTTGCCCATCTCCACCTGTTTCATTATAAGGACATGTTGCAGAAAAGTGTCCAACTTTACCACAATTAGAGCATTTGAGTGGTAAATTTCCTTTATACTTACTGGATCCTCTCTTGAGCTTTCTGACAAAGTTTTCTACCTCTGCATTCGAGTCTTCACTGAATCCTTTGTGAGCAACCTCTTCCTTGTTCTTTTTGATGGAGTTGAAATATGCCTCTTTCCTTGAAGATGCTTCATTGGTTGTCCTCATTTTATAGGCAGTTAGAGAGCCAAATAATTCATCCATTGTGAAGGTTTTCAGTTCCTTGGCTTCCTTTATGGAAGAAACCTTAGTATCATACTTAGATGTGAGAGATATTACCTTTTTGACAATAATCTCATCAGCAATTTCCTCTCCAAGTCCTTTGATGGTATTCACAGTTTCATCTACATTGTGAAGGTAGTCTGCAATCTTTTCTTCTTCTTTCATATTCAAGCCTTCAAGCTGACCTCTTAGTGATTGCATCTTGGCCTCTTTGACTTTGGTGTCTCCTTAAAATAATCTCTGCAATTTATCCCAAGTTTCCTTGGCGGATGAGAAGTGCATGACCTTGACAAACTCATTATCTGATAGCCCACTTAGAATAGCATGTTTAGCCTTTGCATTGTTCTCATACTCCTTCTTAGCATCCAAATCAGTGGGAGGAGCACTAGGGACAATATACCCATTCTTGACGACATCCACACATCAAAACAAAGAGAGGAAAGATAGGTCTCCATTCTTCTACTCCAGAAGGCATAATTAGTTCCATCAAACATGGGGGCCTTTGAGAAGACAGACTTATTTCTTGCCATTGTGTTCTTTGACTAGAATCTACCCAAGCTAGAGAAAGCTTTGATCAACCAGGAACCTAGCTCTGATACCAATTGTTGAACACAATGTACCACTGAGAGGGGGGTGAATCAATGGTTCTAAAAATCTTCTTTTTAAACCAAGCTTGGAGTACCGGTTAACAACCTAAACACTCAACAATCAAACCAGTAAGATATGAGAAGATATCAAAAAGGGAAAACACACAAATGCATAACCCACAACAATAGATGTACGAGGAAAACCCAATATGGGAAAAACCTTGGTGAGAAAGGCTACTGGAGTCTACTACTCCAATCTAGCCTCACAATGAAATAATAGGTCACAATGATTTAGGGCACCAACCTAAGGAGCACCAGCTCCTGTACCAAGCACCAACTCAGTGTAATACAATGAAATACAATTTTAATGCAATGATAGCACCTAGTTGCAAAAGAGTTCTACAACACCTGATCAACTGATGTCTGCCAGTTATCGACCTCCTCTTCTTCATTGGTTCTTCCACGCTGGTTATCAGATTACTCTCTCTAATCACTTACTGGTTACTCCCAGCCTTTCTTCTCTTTCTCTAAATCTCACACTTCACAGTGTCACACTTGTATGCTTTCCTAACCATTCACTCCTTACCGGTACACTTGACTATTAAGACTATAACAGTTTACCAGTTGCTCTATCTCTGCTGGCTAGAGCCTCACACTGATTTAGTCTGCTAACTCCACACTTTGACTCTCTGTGAAGGAACTCTCAGACATATGGTTTCTCTTCTTTCTCGAGCTCTCTTTTCTCTCACAACTCGTATCCAACATTATCATCTTCAGTCTTGAGTTCACGTATTTATATTTGGAGGTTCCTGCCAAAAGCAACATTCAATCGGTGGCATGCTAGGGTTTTCCTCTACCAACTCAATCCATATCCGATTTGATCGGATCTCCTTTTCTGGAAAGATGATCTACATCATATCAAACAACATCGCCATATCCTTACCTTCCAATGCATATTCTCTATTTTTAGATGTTTACAACATGTTTTTTGGTGTTGCTCTATCAATCACCTTTAATGGCTCGACTGTTTCCTTCAACCAATAAGTACAAGGATTAGATAATCTTGTAAAGTCAGTTAAATCACCTTGCCACTTTGTCTCCCTCAAGCCACAACATTCTGCCACTGTCACATGATTTACGGGATCTTCATTAATGCCGACCTTCTTGTTAACTATTTCGTCGATGAACACTTCATCAACCTTTGTGTGCTTTCCACCTGGTGTCCACTTGTCATCCTTGTCAACATCCACCTATGCTCAGACACCAAAGTCAGTTTGACATCCTTCACCAACCAAGACATACTACCAGTTCAACTCACCTTATCGGTATAACCTGACTTCACCGGTGGACCTTCAAATTTGCTGACCTGTTCTTTGTTGATGGATCAACTTGGCCTTCCATCAAACATGTTGGTCCAAACACTAAGGCCATTTACCAATTGCATTATACTTCTCTTTGTATACTGGTGATCACATCCCCCTGTTCTTCTTTGCTTCCTTGCTTGCTTGCCTTGCCTTGTCGGTGGTACTACTTTACCAGTAGATGTTGCACTTCATGTGTATTGGAAGCATACCTTTTCTATCTACTTACATATTCCATCCTTCATACCGGTTGACATCATTACTTACTTCACCTATACCAATCACCACTACTTACTCACCAGTGACCATTCCATGCCGGTTGACATCAATGACAATATAATGCCATTAGGTGGATCCTTAGAGAAAGGGAGAAATAATTGCCCCCCAAGTGTAGGAACAATGAGAAGAGCTTACACAATCTTCTAGAGAGAGATTAAACACGCGTAATGAACTTACATGAAAACGTGCAAGAAAAGACATTAGTAGATGTAAAATACACGTCTCAAGAAGTGGTAATCTTCTAAGAGAAGAGAAAAAGCATCATATACTCCCTAAGAGAGATTAGTCATAAGTACATAGCATTGTAAGAAATGATAATCACGTATGGAAAAATATAGTCTCTAAAGGGAATAATGATAGATGAGATAGAAAGAAAGAGAAATGAGTGAAATCCTTGCCCCCCAAGTGAGAAGAACAAGGAGAAGCGTTACACTTCTTCTAATGGTGATCATCTTCAAGTGATATGCCTTGCTAATGGAACAAACCCTCTCAAGGAATTGTCATTTACTTCATAAGAGATCATTCCATATTAGTGGCATATCATACTTGTAAATAATCGAAATCATAGAATAGGTAAGTTTTCTAATAGAATTAAGAGAATAAGAAGAAGTGTATTACTCATTAAAGATGCTCCTCTTCAAGAAAACAGAAAAACCAAAGAACAATTATATGCTCATATAAAAATAACCCTATGCAAGAAAGGAGATCAAATAATAAATAATACGTAAAGACAAAGATAGATCCATTGAGAAAAGAAGGAAATTGAACTTCATGTTGCCACCCCAAAGTATTAAAATTGAAACAATACCACCACAAATGATAGAGAGCCCCTAGTTAAGTTGGCTATTTATGTCATAGGGTGAAGATCAACATGAAAAGAAAAGAAGTGCTAAGGCACTGTGTTCATGTCAAGGAAAATAGCTAGATCTATTGTAAGAGAAATTCATGCACGATCATATTGCTTTTGAACAAATTTCTAAAATGCATGACATTTTCCGAGAGAATGTGAATATGAATCATGAAAGATACAATATTCCTCACCTTTTACTTGCTTAAAATTCTTGTTGTGGTTTTTAGGAGGAAAGGAAACTGTCTTATCATATTTCAATCTCCAATAGATTCTTATAGCTAGTCTATCAGGATGATAAATGTGTTTTAATTCATTTCCTTGACATGAAGGAGAAGAATTATTAGAAGAAGAAGGATTATTATCCACGATTCTAATTTTGCCATTATTTATGCCATCTTGAATAAATTTTTGAAAATCAGGGCAATCATCAACATTGTGATCATGGGTTTGATGAAATGAACAAAAAGGACGTTTTGAAGAAGAACCATTCTTGCGGGCTCTTTTGATTTGTTGCCTTTGGAGATAGTTTCTGAAGTTTTGGAGCCTAAGGAGTTCATCAATAGAGAGAGGAGTCTCATTTCCTAGACCTTATGTAGTATCTTGTGTGGGAGGATTTATAGGGACACGAATTCGTTGCTCAAATTTCCCAAGTCCTTGTCCTCTAAAACCTTGTTTTGTTATTATAGGAAAGCCACAACTATAAGAATGTTGAAAATGAGAAGTTGGGGGGATAGGATCATGAATTTTGTTGAAATTTGATGTGTAAGGGGGAATACAAGGATTTGTAGATGAAGAAGGAAGATCATGTGAAAGAATAATCTGCTTTCCTTTGTCATGTTTATCCTTTTTGGGAGATTGAGAATGAACATCTTCATCATCTAAAGGCTTGTATTTTCTTAGTTCTATGCGAGGGGAAATATAATGAATAAAATGCATAACATCATCTTTTCTACATATATTTTGATGTTGAAGATAAGTCCTAGGAGAATAAGGAGGGTCCAAGGATGGAAGAATGTTACTCTTTTGATTTTGTCCCCCTTGCTCAAGGGTATGTGTATAAGAAGAAGATGGGTGAATATTGCCTTCCAATGCTTTCTCTTCAAAAGGATCATTGGTTGATATAATAGCTCTCATCTTATTGACACAAGATACCCTAGGAGAGGTGCAAGAACTAGGATCTCTAGGGTTGGGATCTACAAAAGCCTTAAGGTGATTAACATATGAAATGCATTTTGTTAATAACATCACCATAATGAAACAAAAATGATACAAGAAAGCTTTGAGATCAATTTGAAAAGGAAATGAATTTAAAATCCTAGCAACACAATATGACCAAGTGCTATGAATGAAAAGAAGCATCATGAAATGAAAGAAGCCATTATCAAACACATGATTGTAATAAATATATGTTAAAAATAATGTAATCATATGTGAAATGGCAAATAAATCTAATCTATTAATTTCCATTGAAAGTCTCTTAATTAAAATCTTAATTTACTTGAAAAGAAGACCTAAAATTAGGACCTTTTTATGAAAATTAATTTAAAAGTTAAGAGTTGGGAAATTTGAATTTGTATTCGACCTTAAGGGGTGCAAAAATTGATAAAGTATGCCAATTTTTTGGATTTAAGCAGAAAAATATAGTCAATTCTAACTCCCAAAATTTTGGGAAAAAAATCTAGGGACCAAGTGCAAAGTGTACCTGGTCTGACCAACTTTTTCCAAAATTTCCAGGGATTATAGAAATTATGATTTTATTGCATAATCCAAAAAACAACCGATTTGAAGATGTCTAGATCGGTCAAATTGGTAGTCAAAGGTCAAAATAGGAGATTCTTAAAAATTAGGGTTTTTCTTTTTAACAACTTAATTTTCAAAATGAAAAGACAGATTTGAATTGCAATTTTGAAATAGAAATCAGATCTGAAACAAACAACTAAAATGCTACACTTCACAAGCTCAATTTTCTCAAAATGAAAAATTAGGGTTTTTATGCAATTAACCTCTAAAGTTTGTAAAACGATCAAACTTGGAAATGAAATTTTGAAATTCAAATTGTAATTATTGACATCTAATAATAAAAAATCAAAATTAAGAAGTAAGGATGTCGGGTTCACCAAAATGTAAAGTGGAAAATTGGATCCTAGTGGTTGCCCACCTAGGAGAGAGAAAGGAAACCAGTAGGATGATTTTCACTTGGGAGATACTTTACATTTAAAAGAGGGGCTTGAATCCACTAGATACAAATCCAAAGAGAATAAGGATGTAAAGACCAAGTGGATTGCAAGGGTTGGAATGTGATTTACCCTCTTTTGTAAATGGAAGGGTTGTCTTGTTGACTATGTAGAAAAGGGAGACAAAATGGATGAAATAAGGAGCTATCGCTTATGGATTGCATTGTAACTTCGGATTTGAGATATTTAAACTGATATGGACTTGTCCTGCAAATTTGGAGAAAAGTCGTCGGGACTAGGTTGAAAGTGTACTTGGTCCTCCGAAAAATCTGCACGTCGAAAAGGGTTTTTCTGTCTCTATAAATGAATTTCAAACCTGCAATTACAATTTCACACCTGCAACCTACACATAGAAAAGAAGGGAAGAAGGTTTGTGGATAGGTTTTTGCCATAGTCAAACTCCGGTTGAGGAATCAACCTTGAAAGAAAGTAATTGCAAATGCTTAAATGTAAATGATGGAAATGTATACCTTGTAGATCTGCAATTAGTTGATGATGGTTGCTTTGCTTCTTGAATGTAATCACAAATGTTGTATGAAATTGCATGTAACATGAAAAAACCCTAGCACACACACATGCTTGCAAAATGAATGTTGTAATGTTGCTCCAATGGATGAATAAAGAAGACACATGAAGAAGGAGAACTTAATGGATGCTTGAAGACTTGAATGCTTGATGATGATAATGAAGTCCTTCCTCTTGAATTTCTGTATATATGCAAATGAGAGGACTAACTCCCTTTTATACTAGCCTAGGAGAACTAATTTTCATCCCACTGAAGGCCGACATCGGGGAGATTAAATCCCGAAAGAAAAATGGGTTCAAGGGCTGGATGGACCTATCTTAGGGCCACCCAAAGAGGAGGGGATAAGGGCGCCATGCCCTTGTCCTACCCTATCTTGGGGCCTAGACATGGTCTCGAGGTATCATCAGGGCTGAGATGGGAGAAGTCTCGAACAAAGGTGTAGAGAGGGGTCTTAGTCGCCTAGGTGAGGGCCTAAGATGTGGTCAAAATTGCGAGGGTCCCAATTTTATGATGCTACACTTTGAAAGAGATGTTAAAATCCTTACCTTGAACTAGGGAAACAAGTTGAGGAGAGGGAGATGCCTTACTTTTAGAGGAAAAATGATTGATATTTATGGAAGGTGAGACACTATCAAGAGAGTTACTCTCATAGTGTAAATAATAATCAACACCTTCTTCTAATGGTTCATCCCAAATAGTGAGGTCATTGAAAAAAGTATTATAAATATCTTGTGCAAAGATGTCCTTATTGTTATTGCCAATTTTGGGAGAAGGGAAGGTATTTCTCATTAATGCATCATCTCTAGTTGGAATTTTGTTGAAGTCAAAAGAGGAAATGCCATCACTACAAAAAGTAGGGACACTACCATCTTCTTGTACAAAATGATCCTCATGATGGGAGTATTCTTTAGGAGGAAAATGAACATCTTTATTCAAAGAATTAGGAAGGATATCTTTGAAAGAAGTGCTCATAGCCTCTTGTTGCACTAACATGCCCCCATTGGTAAGACCAAATTCAGGAGAAGATAAGTCAATGTCCATAAATACTTTTTCACTTAGAGAGGCATCATGTAAAGAAGGTAAAGTAACACTAAGAAAGGTTTTTATGATATCATCCTCTTCTTCTAAGATAGGTAGATGGGAAGGGCACATTTTAGGAGAATTGTCAAGATCATTCTTCAAATCTTCATCCTTAGAGCATGGGAGATTTTTGAAGGGGTTGGTAACAACTCTTTTAGGTACTAAAATGTTGTCATAGATAGGGGGAGGTTCCTTCAGAGATGAAAAAATTGAAACAAGGGAAGCTAACCGATTATCACATTTATGAAATGAATGCATCATAATAACAATTTTCCTCTTTCAAATGATAACATATGTAAAATAGAAGGAAATGATCAATTTTAACCAATGCAAGAACTCTAAATGTTGATTTAGAAAATGAAATTTATCAATTAAATGTGTCCCTAAATCAGATCTGAAATTAATGATCCAAATTAAGCTATCCACAAGTTCAATTTTGAATTAAAAAATTAGGGTTATAACAAAATTGACCTCTAAATTTTTGAAATTTGCAAGAAATTGAAACTTGTAAATATAAATTTGAATTTGAAAGAACAAAAAAAACACTCAAATCTGAGAACATAAATCAGAATTAAAGAAGATTGGATTCATGTCGGGTTCACCAAAATGTGGTAAGGAAAAATTGAGACCGGGTGACTAGGACCTATCCCACTTTAGCCAACACATTGGGAATACAAAAGAGCCTAGGGAGATAGCTCACTTTGGCTACTTCTTGTGAGAAAGAGAGAGCCAAGTATTATCTCTTAGGGTTCCTATTACTCTTATTGTTTATGAAGGTAGGATGTGAGAGATTGACAAACTAGACAAGGAGATAAACAATTAAGCATATATGAACTAAAATTGCATACGCTTGCAAATCTGAAACTGAGATACTGAAAGCAGAGAAGGGAGAGGAATTTGAGTGTGTACCTAGTGTAGAAAGATGAGCCAAATTGACCAGGATGAGGGTACCACACCCCTATCCCTAATGATTTGATAGAGAGCTGCAATTGTAGGCCTGCAATCCTGAGATCCAAACCCTTCACCCTGTTAAAAATCACTGAAATTGAGGGGGATTAGTGTGCCATGCCCCTGTTCTTGATGGATTTGGGGAAATTTGAGGCTTTAGGAATGTCCTTGTGTCTGTTGCTGATTCGGGAAGCCTTTCAGGTACCTGTACTTGTACCTGCAACTGAAAAGAGAGGTTTTGGGTGGCTATGTAGGGTTTTGCCTTAGTCAAACCCCTGTTTTGGTGATTTCCACCTCAACAAATATCCGATTTGTATAGTAAAATAGTGTGTGCAGGAATCTTGTGTGTGTGCAAGATCCTAGGATGAATGCAAACAATCTAGAGCAACCCTAAAGAGTCAACCCTAAATTCTTGTAATTGACAAAGTAAATGCTCTAAATAAATGATGCAAAGTGATATAAAGCATAAATTTAAATATGAAAATTGATGTAATGAAGGCCATGCAAAGTTATGAAAACAACATGAAATCATACCGAACCCCTAAGGCAGGGGTACAAGCCAATCATCAGTCGGTGATCTCCTATTATTCTTCAATGTCTTCAAGGCTCCTAATTGATGATGAATTCTTGAAAAATACTTGATGAATGCTTTATGAATGTTGTTGAATATTTTTTGAAGACTCCACATAGGTTTGTCTTTCACTACATAGAAGGCTCCTTATGCTCACTAGCTCTTTTTGCCAAAAACTCCTCTTTTCGTAGATCTTAGTTGCCTTCAAATGAAGAAAGAAATCTCTTATGTATGAAACCCTAGATCTTAATTTGTCTTTATGCTGACCTAGGGTTTGAATTTATCACCAATTTATTAGGGTTAAGAATTATAATATCATAGAATTATGCTCCCAAAATTTCAGAAAAAATGTCGGGGATTAGGTGTAGAGTGTACCCGGTCCAACCAACTTTTCACAAAAAAATTCAGGGTCATTAGATATGATGATATTAGAGTGAATCCCAAAGTTATAGCTGATTCCGACATGTTTTGACATGTGAAATCGGGCCTTAAAGGTCAAAATAGGACATAATTAGGGTTTATGATTTAATGATTTATTGGAGGAATAAAATAAAAAGGGGCACACTTAGGGTAAAGGGCCCAATTTTATGATGTGGGGAGTGACAAAATATGACTTTAGATTTAATTAAATTAATTAATTAAATTCTTAAAGGGAAATAGAAATGCAAGATGCAAACACACTAAGGCGGGTGCTAAACTAAGCATAAAATTGTGCCACCCTAGCAAGGGTGTATAATTAACGACACCACATCCTGAACAGGTGTAGTCTTGGGACACAAGATAGAAGTCAAAGAGAAAAGATCAATCATGCAAACAACATGCAGATTACCAATTGATATCTCTTTCCAAGAGTGGGACATGGATCTGGATAGACTGTTGGACATGGGAAGGATACATCCTGATGGGCAGGTGATGGATTTGGATAAAGAAGGATGCATCCTGATGGGCAGGTTGTGGATAGATTGATAGATGGCAAGAGACAAGTTGGTTATGTTGGTTTTGTAGATAAGAGGATTTCCACTTGGATTTGGTTAACACATCGTGGATGGGTGTTTGGATTACACGCAAGTCAATATAAGATCATATAGATGGGAAAATCTCAGTGTGATGGGAAAGGCTCAGTGTAAATGGGATAAAGCTCAGTGTAATGGTGATCATAAATGGATTTGATAATATGTGAAGGATATTAATGATTGAATATGATTGGATGGGATGGGTAATATGATTGAATATGATAGGGTTGGATTGTGGATATAGGATAAAGGGATTGGAACCAATGACAAGGCAGAACCAAGGCTTGGTAAAATGATAGAATGGATGAATATATTGCTTTTATAGGAGATAGATGGATTAAGTAGATGGATAGTGATAGGATATTGAGGAGTAAAACTTGAAAGATGGGTGGAATGGGAGCCCAAGAACTATAGTGCCAAGGAGGAAAATTCCTTACACTAGAGGTAGTGGAATTAAGGATGGAAGGATAGTTGATAAAGGATGAATGGGATGGAAGGATAATGTGCAATGGATATGGATGGAGGAGGAATTTAGGCTTGTAATTTCCAAAGCATGAATATACATTGTTTCTTCTCTAGCATGACCAAGACCAAAGGTAGGAATGGAGGATTCATTTGGATAGGATGAGGGATATGGATATGATATTCAAGATCAAAGATATGAAAGGAGGATGGACATCTATAAGATATAGATAGAAGATAAGGAATATGGTATATGTGGATGGTATGATGTCATGGATGAAGCTTTCACCCAAGTGTAGAGTGCAAGGGGATGTGGGGATTACACATGACACTTGTTTACCAAGTTTTCATCATGATAGTTACCCAAGGTGCCACAAGAAGTGGTTTTCACCATTGGATGGATTTTTTTCTCTTTACTTTTTTTTTTTCTTTTTAAAATATTTTTGGGAATAGTTTGGATGGATACGAATTAGGATAAGGATGGTGGATAAGTAAATGTAAAGGGTAGTGGATGCGTGAAAGGGAGATGGAGAGAGGACTCAAGAATCTAGTTCCATGGATGGTATCCCTTAAAGATGTGCTTCATTGAACCAAGATAAATAGAGGTATGCTCATAGATGTTGGTAGAAATAGATGGAGAGATGAAATGGATGGAAGATGGAGGGGGATAAGGATTTATATTAAATCTTGAATTAAAGGGATGCGGTTATTAAAAATGGATGTTGGATGATGGATGGGGTTTTGGAAGACTTGTGGATAAATGAATGGGGATGTTGGGAAGATCAACGTTGACACACACCTTCAAGGGTGGTAGAACTATGGAAGAGAGGGTTTTTCAGTTAAATGGAGGATAAAGTGTGGACTTTGGGATACAAGGACCCAAAATAGATGAAGGGGATGATGGACTTAAGATAGTGGATTTTGAGACGTAAGGGCCCAAAATGGATTTTTAAGATTGAGGATTGTTAGATGGAAGATTGGAAGACTTATGAGTGGAGGGAGCTTGAGGATTAACAAGTTTGGATGCCAATTTGAATTTTCTTTAAGATGCATTTCATCTATTAGTAGCTTGGGAATCTACATAGTTTTTGATTTTTTCTTTTTAGGCCTTTGTGGCCTTTTGGGTTTTTCTCTCTTTTGGATCATATTTTCTTTTCTTGAGCGTGTCTTTTTGAGGGGACATGTTGATCCATGGATTTTTGTGGATTTATGGCTTTAAGAATTTTACATTTGGCATCCATATTTCTTCTAATAACAATGGTGCGGGTGCATGAGGATGGATGCCTTAGAGATTTTATGGATGGGATGATGGAGGGAGAATGCTGGAAGGAATTCAAGGATGTGTGCTTTTGTTAATCTATCTTAGGGATTCGAGGTGATAGAGTGGTGGATAGAGGTATGTAAGGAGCCAACATGGATGGAAGGGATGAAGGGTTCAAATTTGTTTCTTGATTTCCTTTGGCTTTCCATATGACTTGGGAGAGGGTGGGAGTTGATCCACATAGAGATCATTCTGAAGGGTATACTCTCCACAACCATTATCAATGATATTGACCTCGACCTCAAGTTGAGAGGAAGTGGATGTGACATTTGAGGGATCAAATGGAGGCGGTGGAATGAGAAAATTAAGTAGACAATGATAGTGGTGTTTCCCTTCACGAAGTTTGCACTATTGGAAGGATTACGAGTCAGCAAGGATGGTGATTTCTCTACCATTGAAGGGGAATTTGAGGCATTGATGGTAGGTGGATGGGATGACTTGAATGGAATGGATACATGAACAACCAAGGAGAATATCATATGGGAGATCAAGGTCCAAGACTTGACATGTTGTATCCACCACTGTAGGGCCCACTTAAAGATGTAGTTTATGGTGCCTTTGGAAATTCTTTATGCATCATCATAAGATTTTGTTTTGTTATTACCTGATAGATCAACTAGATCTTTATATATTTCTAATTTTTTAATTAACTTGTATTTACAAAGATTTAAGCCAGATCCACCATCTATAAGGACTCTCTTAATTTTGAGCTTTTTTGACAATACCTTCAATGTGGATGGTTTTGTTGTGAGATGGATCATCAGATGGTGTGTCCTTGGATGTGAACACGAGGTGATGTTGCACATAAAGATTACCTATAAGGGCTTGGAATTGGGCTAAATTGATGTTATCCAAGACACAAGATTCTAGGAGAACTTTTTCAATGATCTCTTTGTGGATGGGGGACATCTTGAGGAGTTCAAGAATAGAGATCTATATAGGTGTTTTGTCGAGATGATCAAGGATATCGTAGCTAAGGGTGGATGACATGGGAGGTTGTGGAGGAGGGGGAGGAGCTCCCTCGATGGCCACTCTTCCTCTTTGGGTGGTAACATTGTAGTCATTTTGAGAATAGGAAGCGGAAGGTGAAGCACATTGAATGACTATTTTTTCTTGAGGGACTCAGTTTGCAAATTATGGAGGGACACCTTGAATAGTGATCCTAGATATATTAGGGGCAAGAGAGGGATTATCTCCTTGGACAATGATGGTGTTGACATGGGTTTCAGTAGGTTCTATGTGGCCTACCAAAGAGTCAAATCTAGATATGTAATTGACGTAGTCATAATTGACAACATGAGATGATGATGCTTTGTGCTTACCATGTTTAGGAAAAGGGTCCTGGTACATTTTAAGTTTGTCATTTGAGTTACTGAGTTTGGCAGTATCAACCTTAATGTCACTTTTGTCAATAAGGTCCTGGATGTAATTCTTCAATTTCATATGTACTTATATGTATCATGACCATTCACATGATGGTAGTCACAATATTCATTTTTATTATACCATTGAGGTTTAGGTTGATTTGGATTGAAAGGGCATGCTATAAAGAAAACAACAATGCTACTCTTGAAAATCTTTTGGAAAATGACCTCAATAGGCTCAACAATCGAGGTATACTCTTGTTGAGACTAGTTATTGGAGAGAGGGGGTTGACCTTGGATGGAGGTATTATTGAAAGGTTGAGATTGATTGTGTGGGTTGGATTAATTGTTGAAGAGGTTGTTGTTGGTGGTGGGTTTGGATGGGGCAACCATAGTTTGGACATTATTGGCATCAATGACTCCATCGTTGACAATTTTTTTGTTCTTAGACCAATACTTTGGCTTGTCATTGTAGGAGGAGGAGTTCCTTTGTTGGATTTTTGATAATGTTTTAATGTTCCTTCCTCTAAGTGGACACATTCTAAGGCTAATATTTTCTTAAATATTTATTAAAAGTGTCCAAACATTGACAAGTCGAGGTTTAGATAGTTCAGGTACCAAGTTGTGTTGAAATAATTCAACTTGATACGACTTTGGTATGTCCCATACAAACTTTTTGATAAGATGTCACCACCTTTGAAGGAAGTTGGCAAAGGTTTCTAAGGACCTCTATTTTGTATTGCATAAGTATATCATAGAAGCATCGTTCTCAATATTGTAGGCATAGTGGGACACAAACTTTCCTAGTAGATCTTGGAAAGACTTGATGGAGACATCTTGACATAGGATATAAAATTCTCGAACATGGTTTCTAGGATCACTTTTTCCCTTCTACTTTTCAAACTTGGGCATTTCAAGACCTAGAGGGTAGGGCGCAACTAAGATTGAGGGGTCATAAGGACAAGGACATATTTCTTTGAAAGTGTAATATTTTTTATTTGTCCCACTCTTGAAATTTTTTACAAGGTCCTTCATGTCTTGGATTTCCTTTAGAAGGTTGGGTTGTTGGTTGGGGATATTAGGGACATAATGACCCATGTTAGACCCTAGAATTTGATTTGAGAAAGACAGGAAACCACCACCATCATTGTATTAATATGAAGAATGTAGAGGTTGTGAAGTATTTGAAGGTTGTGACCCATGAATGGTGCTAATGCATGCCAAGCTAGTATTGATGTAATTGGCAAAATTGTGAAGGGGTATGAATGATCTTGGAGGATTACAAACATTTGAAGGAATGGAAACCGAAGGCAAGGTGGTTGTTGGTGCTAATGTTGTAGGTGGAGGATGGAGAATGGGATCAAGAATGGAATTGCTTATGATGTCACCTTCCAGTGGATTTTTAAGGATTGATCTATCAAAATCAGGGGGCAAGTGTGCCCCTTGTGTGATTAGTTGAGCCAAAAGTCCATTAGGGTCATGTTTGAAAAATCCTTCCATCATGTCTTGGTTATAGGGGTCATCGATGAATGATTGGACACATGGTGAAAGATCAGGTTGATCAATGAGTTGTTCCTCTTCCTCTTGTTAAGGATCTTGGTTGAAAGGGTCTTTGGTTTCAGACATATCATTTCCCTCGATGGTCATCTTTTTTTTGTGAGTGAGTCAAGACCATACACAAGTGACCTTAAAGATGAAGAAAAGTGAAAGATATATTTGAAAATGATGTGGATTTGAAAAACAAGAATGATGAGAGGACTTAGCAAGATTGATTTTGATTTGATTTGGAATCTTGGATTGGAAAATTGATTCAGATGGTCCTTTAAGACAAGATTAATTTGATTAACATGACACCTTAGCCCTTAGATTAGGATTTATGTGAGGTGTTGATGATGTCGACCACAAGCAAGATGACAACAAAGATAAGTGAATTTCATACCTTGGCTAAGGCACAAATGATGAAACCTTCTTCTAATTAGGATAGACTTGTGATCCTAAGCAAAATAGGTAAAAGGATTAGGGTTTTGATTAACCCAAATTGATTAAGAAAAGGTACTTGGGGGAGATTCTTTCTCAAGCACAAGAGCCAAATGATGATTTGATCAAGGATGCAGGTCTAAATCAAACTTTCACAAAGTGTGAACCTTAGTATGAGGTTTATTGATTTGATGATTTGATTTGATTGATTAAGATTGGATGATTAATTGATTGATTGGATTAAGCTAAGTCCTTGGAGATCAAATGTAAAAATTATTATGGATGAAGGAGATGATGATTATTATGAAAGAAGAGGGGAATAGTTGAAGAAAAAGAGAATGTGATGAAATTGAAGGTTACCTTAGGATGGACAAATGACTCAATAAGAGATTTGTGGAAATGGCAAGTTGGACAAAGGAATACGACCACTTCAATTGATTGATTGTGATAGACTAGATCTTTGATGGAACACACGGATCCTCAAGAGTTCTTCATCACACTCATTGTTGTGACCATGAAGGTAATTGTGAAAGTGATGCAATAAGGTCCTTTGTTTTAACAACAAATTTTGATTAATGTATAAGAACTTGTGATGCTTGAGAACTTGCTTATAACTATATTTCTTCTTCTTGACTTGGCGGTATATTAACTTTTTTGGATTCTTAAGGGACTTGGTTTTATGGTGCATGAAGGAAACTAATTGGAAATATGACCAAGACGGAGATGCCGAAGTGGGGCAAAGATGTTGAAATAGTGGAGATGGAGACATCGAAACTCGGAATTTGACAAGGTAGAGATGTTGAAGGATAGTTTGACAGTTTAAAATGAAAAATTTGAATGGAACTTGGTCAAATTTGGTAAATGTTTGATTTTTGCTTTCTCTTAGTAGGAAAACATCAGACAATGAATACACATTGGCCAAGGGCGACACTTGATAATAAACACAAAAGCGACTGGGGGCCTAGATTAGCCCAAACAAAATTTCACTGGTTTTGCACAAAATGAAGACATGCATCAGACATACAACCTAGGCTAGAAAGTGTAACCATTTGATTGGTCTCTCGCTTAAGCAATACCTCAAACAGGTGGACAAATATAGATTCTAGTAGCACTAGCTCCCCCTTACAATGCACTCACTTCTTGGGCATACCAAATTCTCTTACCCTAAAGATCCGAAGTTCTATTATATGAGGAATTTTTGTCTCATCTTGAGTGGATACATGAGAGGTAACCTCGCGGTATGATCCGCATCCCCTACACCATCAAATGTAGGATTTTGGCTACTATGACAAGGTTCTTAGTTATTTTTTGATGGGTCTAGTTCAACAAAAAATCCATGAAGAAAGCCACTAAAAGCTCTAACTATGCTTATCAGTGCAGAGAAGGCCACCACATATGTCAAATTCACTCAACACTTTGACCGTTTGACCAATTTTTTCTATAGCGGCTAAAAAATGCACCGCTCGAGATCACTCTAGGAGAGTCCGTATCCGAATGTGTCCTAATTTGAGATACCCTTGTGAGGTGATGAAATCCCCAATCCAGAATAGCCCTCAACTACAAAAAGAAAAATCGGGCGTTCTCAATCACCTTTCTCATCACGCAAGGTCCGCGAAGGTGAGGGGAGAGGATACTAGATGTGACGGTGGGTCCACCCTATACATGTGCAAGTACACCAAACATGAAAGACATAGGTTCTTTTTAGTCCCACATGAAAAATGTTTTCTAAAATAAGTACAATGAAAGCAAACTTTATTAGTGGGAAAAAAGATGGTCTTCGACTAACGTGTTGCAAAAACAAGTTAGTAGTCTGAAAACTATCTTGGACTTACGAATAAAACCTATGGAGACACCGAATAAAAATGCAAACACTAATTGTCTGCACACATGCCGAATCAAACAGTTGTAGAAAAAATGTTAACTAGCAGAAAATTGAAAATTTGAAATTTGAATCTAAGCAGGAAAATGGATCTAATGGAGACATCGAACAAAGCGTAGACACCAAAACCTAGATGCTTAATTTTTTTTTTCAAACCTTCTACAAAAAAAATAATTTACTGATTAATTTCTGATTGTTAAAAAACTAAAATTTGCCTATCTACTTGATATTGTTCTTTTTAAGATAATTTTTAAATGTTTATGTGCTTTTTAGAATGTTTGAGAAAATGAAAACAAAAATAGAAAATTAAAGGTTGATTAGATCTCAACTAAGGGCATAGACACTGTTGCGTTTAAAAACACAAATGTCGATTCAGGAAATATAAAGAAAAGAGAGCAAGAGAATTCAAATTTGAATTTAGACGTCGATGTAGCTAGGTGAAGACGCTAATGTGCAATACCAAACGAATCGGAACTTGCAACTACAATTTCCTAAAAACTCAAAAAAAAAGAATTAAGGAACGTGGGTCCCACCAAGTGTGCCAAAATGAACCAAGGGGAAAGTTTTGGGAATACTAAAGGTTAGCTTTAATCTAAATAAGCATAAAATCATTCAAACGTGCATAAAATAAACCATTATACCTTCAAAACCTTCTCTTGTTCCTTGGATTGAGCTTGATGAAGTAGAGCGTTCCCGCATTCTCCACTTGATTTGCTCCTTTGATGGATGATATGCGGAATGGTCTCCACTACACAACAAGATTTGATGAGGGATATTGGCTAAGCGTGATGGATGAAGGATTTACTATGTCATGATTTTTGCATTATGAGATTGTGATGGAGGATTTCATCCTCAAATGGACAACATAAGAATATGATGAAAGTGGATGATTTGTGAGGAAATGAGACTCCAATTTATAGATCGGAGGTGGCCAACATGGAAGACCAAGATTGATTTAGAATGGAGGGATAGGATTGAGAGAAAGAGCGGGAAAGGATTGAGAGGACAAGGTTTGGGAGAACCAAGGTATTTCTTGTCTCCACACTTCTCAAGATTCATGGGGAAGAGCTCCCAAGTACATTGGGAAGATAAAAAGGAATATAAAATTCCTTGAGAGAAGGCAAGAGGAATTAAAAATTTCAAAATAAGAAATGTGTGGGAAGACTAAATGAGAAAAGGAATTTAAAATTCCTCGAGGAGAGGAGGCATGGGGAGATTCAAAGAATTTGAATTTCTTTGAAAGGGTCAAAGTGGGTAGCATTTAAGATTGAAGGATGAGATGGGAAAGCCACTTATCACAAAGAGTTGCAAATGATTAAGGAGATTTATTAGGTGCCTTTCTAAGTGATTAGAGTGTAAGTAGAAAAGTTAGGAGGATGTGACACGAGGAGAGATAATGAGTGGAGGAATTTACAATTGAGGAATAATGATAATCATGCTTGTAGAAGAATTAATTAGGCTAAGTGAGGATTAGAAGAAGTGATTTGTAGGAATCACATGATTAGCTTAGCTAATTGAAATTAATCAACTAAGTGGAATTTAGAAGAAAGAATGATTGAGACGACTTTAGAAGAATGAGAGAATAATTAATTTATTGATAAATTAATAATTGGACTATAGTGATAAAATTAAATAAATTTGATTTAATTAATTTTAAGAAGAAAGGGACTCACACAATTAAATTAATTAATTATGTTGAGAGGCTTAAATTAATTTAATTAATTTTAGATGTCTACAATATGTACAGATGTGTATGCTGATGAATACTAAGAGTGGGGGGGTGAATTAGTATGCCCAAAAACTTAACCAAACTCTTAAGTAATTTCACTGCAGATTGGTATAGTAGTTTAAACAACAAACAAGTTAAAACATAGATAAGCCAAATATCAAATAAATAATTCACCCACAAAAGCACAATCACCATAGCACAAGATATTTTGACATGGAAACCCAAATGGGAAAAACCATGGTGAGTAAAACTCACAAGTCAACTATCTGCAGAATAGTAACCAAACCGGTTAAGGTCAAACCAGTTAAGGCCTTACAATGTTCTTCACTAGAACAGATCCTATTAGGAATCCAGATCTCTGTTAGGAGATAAATCCTGTTAAAGACTACCTTATTAAAGGATTTCAGAACCACAACTGTGAACCACCTTGTTAGAGGATTTACAATAGGCTTGACTGGGCCTACCTAGTTAAGGGTTTCAGACTTGTCGAAGAGATTAGTAATCAATAAGTGAATGATCTAGAAAGTAGCACAAAATGTTTGATTAGATCCTTGACTACTTCTTGTTAATGCATTGGAAGTGAAAGAGCTTCTTGTGCTTTATCATCATTGAGCTTTATTATGAAAAATAGGTTATGACAATCGCGGTCTAGGTTCAACCTAGAAAGTCATTGTACCCGTTTGCATGGAGATTAGACAATCACAAATAAGGAATGCCCCAGTTCACACTAGACTCACAGTATCCTCATATCCTTGGAAAAGTCATAGCATTACTAAGAGACAATCCACAAACATTAAAACAATAGCTGAACATATCTCATTCTATCCTTTCTAGACAAAGACATCCTGGAGATATAATCTCTAGTTAGAGACATCCCGAAAAATCTAAAAAACATGTCACCAAAAAGATGAAATCAAAAGAAAACCAAGACTTGACACCAACACACAATGAAATCGTCAAGTTATTTGTGTTTCTTGCCACATATGTTAACATGTTTGATTTGGTCACAATGTTGTTATCCTGATAAAGGACAGATAATGCTGAAAAACATATTGTTGCCAAAGTCTGCCGAAAGATTTGATTTGTTGAAAGTCCACTGCTGATTGTGTCTCATCTGAAACCGACTCAATCCATGAAACTGATACTTTATTGTGAAGAAGATCATAACTTTATTGTAGATTGTCGATGCAAATGATCTTTCATTATGGATTGTGCATAGACAGAAAAAGGAAGATGAAAACACGATGCTCCTCAAAACATCCAATGCTCAGGGTACCACTTCCATCACTAGATTTAGGATTTTCCCCATTTATAGATTGGACCTGGTTTATTATGGATGGCAAGGGTGAAAAGAGAGGTTAATTATGAATGGCTAACCAATCTTAGGTAGATCAATAACAAGCCATGATGGGAATGAGTAAATTTAATATGGATGGATTGGTTGTGAGTGTGTGCAAGGTGAAAGGATGAGATTGAATCCTAAAGGAGGGAGGAGCAATGTCTCTACAGATGGCGCCGATAACCTAGTTTTCACCATGGTACTTGCCCAGGGCGCCACCGAAGTGGTTTTCATCATTGGACAAATTTATTTCTCTTTATTTTATTATTTTTTCAAATTTTTTATGTCACAAGGCGGTCGTTTGCCAAGTTTTCACCAAGTAACGATTTTATTTTTTATTTTTATGATTTTTTAATATTTTTAATATTTTTGATGTTTTTTGATTTTTTTTTGTATTTTTGACAATAGGATATTCTAAAAAACTATGTGTAAAACCTGTGAAGGTGCATGCTATTAATCAGATCTTCTAAAAGCTCTCCATCTATTGTTGAAAGCTAATATGTACCTGATCCATACACTGATGTGATGACGTAAGGGCGAAGCCAATTTGGTTCAAACTTTCCCTTCTTCTCTCTGTCTTGCTGATTTTTAGGATTTTCTCTGAGAACTAAGTCACCCACCTCAAATGTGTGAAGCTTTACCTTATGATTGTAGCTTCGATGTTCCTTGACTGAATGATGTGTTGCTCCATTTAATGTCTTCCTTAATGAAGGAACTGTTGGCATTATGTGAACCGGTATAAGGACATAATGATATTATATGTTGTCATTGATGTCAATATGTGATATGAAGTGAACCGGCATATGTGATATGTGAGAAGAGAGAATTGACATATGTGTGAACCAATATATATGCCAAAGTGAAGTGGTATATTTGCTCAAAGTGAACCGACATGTAGTTATGGGAACCAGCACATGGAAGCATTGTATGACTACCAGTTGGTAGGTAGTTTCCACTTCAGGATTTCCGGTTGGAGTACCTCAAGCCTGTGTGACTCAATTGGTGATCTCTGTGTGATGAGTTAGCAATACAATGGAGAATAGATCGTGTTGCCATGTAAGCCCTGTGCATGTGAAGGATATTGCATGAAGAAGACTATCCCTATCCACCTTGGGAATGTGCGAAGTTTGTCAAACGATGATAATGCGTGATGGGTTATCAGCTGCCATGAAATCGGTGGATAATGGATGATGGAGAATGTCTTGAGATCGATTCAAGAGTGTTGCATTTAATGTAGTATGATTCAACGGTCAAGATTGAACCACTTGAATTGCTTAACCTAACAGGTTTAGGGTTTAGGGTTTTTGCTACTGACCTGTCTGTTTCCTATAAGGTAGATGTTGTGTTTCTTTCTAAGGTTGTTGGAAAAAGTTGTATGTGTGTATCCAAGGGAAGTGATACATGATTCTTGCCAGACCAAAGGAGAGAAGAGATACCTGCAAAGTGAATGTGTAGAAGGTGAAGAGGAGCCAAAATGGATCTGCATTAGCATTGAGTGCTGTTACCAGATCATTGTAATTCCTATTGATCTTTAACCACTTCAACAGTTGTGAAATCCCTTAATAGGGTAGCTTTAACCGGCTTGATACAAATCCCTTAACAGGGTAACTCGAAGTTATTGAGTTCTGGGAATCTATAGAGCTCTGGAGATCCTTTAGCTATTGAGTTCTTGAAATCCTCTAACAAGGTAACCCTAACCGGGTTTAACCCTTAACCGGGTATTGTAGCCATCCCTTAACCGGGTGATCCCTAACAGGATCGGTTCCTAGCAGAACCTATTGTAATGTCTTTAACTGGACAAGGCTCCTAATAGAGCGGACTTCTAAAGAGTTCAAAAAGCATCTTGTGGGTATTCATCCCCACCGTGGTTTTTCCCAGTTGGGTTTCCACGTGAAAATATGTGTGTCATGTGTGATGCTTTTATCTTGTGATGCTCTGTTATTGCCTGTTAAGCTTATGATGGTTCAGTGTTTTATGCCTATCTATAAAACATATTGAACTAACTATTGTGAAGATCTAATGATAGTTTACCTGCTCATGCATGAGGGTGTAATGGTACTATAGTATTGAGCTAAGAGGAAAGCTAAGAGTGTAACCCATTTATGATTGTTTTAGTTGTTCTGGGTCTTACTGGTTGCTCTCTGTTTCAACCAATATCACTGTTTGCCAGTCATTTGGAGTATTTGTTGTCAAATTGGTTTTGGACTGTATTTTTGTCTGTACTGATTCACCCCCCCCTCTTAGTACTGGTTTGGTACTATTCGTTCATCATTGAGTTATCAATTGGTATCAGAGCACTCTAGGTCCTCTGTGTTGTAAGCTTAACCACTTGAGGTAAAGATCCCAGTCAAATGATGAAGAGGGAAGGTCCAAAGTTTAACAGGGAAAATTTCGGTATATGGAAAGATAGGATGAAGATATTCATCAGAAGCATGGGTGATCAACACTGAAGTTATGTTGAGAATGTCTATTTTGTCCCTACCGGTACTCTCATCGATGACCAAAAGAGAGAGATACAAGAAAATGGGCAAGTCATGGAAGCCCTTATTAGTAGTCTATCTAACATTGTGTTTATTGATGTTCAAGACAAGGTAAATCCCAAAGAGGTATGGGATGCTCTTGAAAATATCTATGGTGGTGATGAACATGTAAAACAGGCCAAGGAAGAAAGCCTGAGAGGGAAGTTTGAAGATATATAGATGGTTGAAGGTGAGACCATTTAGTAGTATGGAATAAGAATCAAAATAGTGGTTGGATAAATCAAGAGTGCAGGTGGTAAAATAGAAGATTCCACTGTGGTAAGAAAAGTCCTGAGATTCCTGTTGTCGGTCTATGTAATAAGGGTTGCTGCTATTCAGGAGCTGAGATCAATAGACAAGACTAAGGTATCCTTGGACTCCATCATAGCCAAGCTGATAGCCTATGAGCTAAATAGTTTTGATGGCAGTGTTGAAAAGACTGAATCAACATTTAAAGCCTTTGCTTTACCATCTAGAAAAGGAAAAGAAGCTAACACTAGTGGTGAACCTAGACAAAGAAGAGAAATGAATGATGAGGAGATTCTGCTGGCATTTGAAGCTCTCCTTGCCAGGAAGATTCCTAAAGGAACCGGTAAATACAAAGGTAATCTACCTTTGAAATGCTTTTATTGCAACCAGATAGGACATATTACTATAAACTGTCCTAATGGCGATAACAAGGACAAACCAGAAAGGTTCAGGAAATTCAAAGGAGGAAACCGAAGAAACTATTTTGTGGTAGTTGATGAAGGTGTCACAGATGAGGAATCAGAAGATGAAGAGAATGAAGACATTGTGTTTGTTGCTGTAAAGGAAGATGTGGCAGACAAGAAGGCTCTTGTCTCCTAGTTTGATAATTCCAATGAGTGGATCATTGACAGTGGCTGTTCTCACCATATGACAGGTGATTGGAGCAAGTTTCTATCCTTGGAGGAGTATGATGGTGGTGTGGTTCACTTTGGCAATGATGCACCATGCATGGTCAAAAGTAGAGGGTCCATCTCTCTGAGTGGAAAGAGCAGTACTAACAATGTGTACTGGGTTGATGGTCTCAGACACAACCTTCCGAGTGTTGCCCAGCTAAATGACAATGGCCTCACTCTGGAATTCAAGAATGGAGTTTGCATAATCAAAGGAAAAGATGGTGAATTGGTGGCCACCAGAATGCAGACCAAAGGTAACCTATTTCATCTAAATACAAATATAAGTACATGTCTTATGGCTAAGCTTGATGATAGCTGGATATGGCATAGGAGACTCTGCCATGTAAACTTTGATAACATTGTGAAGGCTAGTAAGATCAAGGCAGTTAGAGGGTTGCCGGTGCTAAGCAAATTGGATAATACCTTGTGCAGAGAGTGTCAATTGGGGAAAATGTCTTCCTCAACCTTTAAAGGTAAATCTTTCAGTGCTGACAACTTGCTTGATCTTGTGCATACTGATTTGTGTGGTCCTATGAAAACTAGAAGTGTGCAGGGTGATAGGTACTTCATGATTCTCACTGATGACTGCTCAAGAATGATGTGGGTCACATTCTTGAAAGATAAGTCTGAAGCCTTTGTGAAATTCAAAGCTTTCAGAGCATTAGTGGAGAAGGAAAGCGGTAAAAGGATCAAGTGTCTCAGAATTGATCAAAGAGGGGAATTCACTTCCGGTGAATTCAATAAGTATTGTGAAGAATTTGGCATCAAGAGGCAACTGTCTGCCCCCCGGACTCCACAACAGAATGGCCTAGCAGAGAGGAATAACCAGACTATGGTTGAAGTAGCTAGAACCATGTTGATTCAAGGAAAGGTAGCTCACACCTTTTGGAGAGAAGTGATGAGCACTGCAGTCTACACAATGAACTGGGTACTCATCAAGAAAGGTAAGGATAAAACTCCTTATGAGTACTAGACCGGTAAGACACCTGTGGTTAGCTACTTTAGAGTTTTTGGTAGAAAATGCTACATCAAGAGGAGTGAACACCAAAGCAAATTTGATGCAAAATGTGATGAGGGAATATTCCTAGGATATTCCACCAAGAGTAAAGCTCTCAAGTGTTTCAACAATAGGACTTAGAGAATTATGGAAAGTATCAATGTGAGAGTTGGTGAAACCTCTGAGAAACCGGAGGAAACCGGTAGTGAGCAAGTTGTAAATGAGCCGGTTGCAACCTTTTGGGAACCGTTTGTCAGTCAACCAAGTACCAGTAACAGTGTTCCTGAATCGGTGAATGCTAATACTGATGAAGATGAGGATGAAGAGGAAAAGCAAGAAGAACTAGTCAAGACTATTCCTCGGTATGTCAAGTTGAATCATGATCCTAAGCAAATCATAGGAGATAAGGATGCAGGAATCCTTACAAGGAGAAAGATCAGAGAAAACTCATGTATGATCTCTGAATTTGAGCCTAAATCATTCAAAGAGGCTCATAAAGATGAAGACTAGATCAAGGCAATGGAAGAGGAACTTGATCAGATAGAGAAAAATGGTACATGGTCCTTGGTACCTTGACCGGAGCATAAAAATGTCATTGGCACCAAATGGGTGTTTAGAAACAAGCTGAATGAGGATGGCACAGTGATTAGGAATAAAGCCAGATTGGTGTGCAAAGGATATGCTCAAGAAGAAGGAGAAGACTATGGAGAAACCTTTGCTCCTGTAGCTAGATTGGAAGGAGTTCGTATGCGTCTTACATATGCAACCTTTAAAGGTTTCAAAGTATATCAAATGGATGTAAAATCTGCATTCCTAAATGGTGTACTTGAAGAGGAGGTGTATATTGAGCAACCAGATGGGTTTGCCCTATCTGAAGATAGTGACATGGTATGTAGGCTACATAAAGCCTTATATGGTCTAAAGCAAGCACCTGGGGCATGGTATGAGCACCTACATTCCCATCTTGTGAAGATTGGATTTGAAAGAACAAGTGAAGATAGCAATATCTACTTGAAGTCTGAAGGAGATCAGATCCTGATCTGTGAGGTTTTTGTTGATGATATTATCTTTGGTGGAGATGACAAGATGAGTCATGAGTTTGCTGATGAGATGAAGAAAGAGTTTGAGATGTCACTCATAGGGGAGATTAAGTTCTTCATTGGACTATAGATCTAGTAGATGAAAGATGGAATCTTTATCACTCAGTCCAAATATGTCAAAGAGGTGTTGAAGACCTTTGGCATGGAAGATAGCAAAACAGTTGGTACATCGATGGTGACCGGTTGCAAATTGACAAAAGAGGATGATTCCGCACTGGTTGATGAAGGAATACCGATCAATGATTGGTAAGTTGCATTATGTAGTGCATAGCAGACCGGATATTGCACATTCCATAAAATTCCAAGAGAGTCCCACTTGGTTGCAGTCAAGCGGATTCTTAGGTATCTGAAGGGAATAGTTGACTATGGATTGTGGTACCCATACAACAATGATTTCATTCTGAAAGTATTCACAGACGCTGATTGGGCAGGTAATGTGGATGATCGAAAAAGCACAACTGGTGGTGCATTCTTTCTCGGTGGTAGACTGGTCTCATGGATGAGTAAAAAGCAAAGTTGTATCTCTCAGTCTACAAAGGAAGCAGAGTATGTTGCAGCTTTCATGAACTGCACTCAGACAATCTAGATGAAGCATGTTTTAAATGGCTTCAAAATCCCTGTATCTAAACCGGTAAGTATATTCTGTGATAACACAAGTGCTATCAATATTTCAAAGAATCCGGTTTTACATTCTAGAACCAAGCATTTTGAGCTTAAGTATCATTTCTTGAGGGAAAAGGTTCAGAATAAAGAGATTGCATTGGAACATGTATCCAGTAAGGAGCAGTTAGCAAACATATTCACCAAGCCTCTCCCGAAGACTACATTTGTGCATTTAAGAGGTGAATTGGGGGTACTACCGCTTCAGGAGGTGAACTAAAAGTATTTGTTCCACATCAGTCAGGTATTGCATAGTCAAATTTTTGTTGATTGATGTGTTGAAGGATGCTACTCCTCAGGGGGAGCAGCATAATGGAACAGGGATGCTTGTGCCTCCACTTTGGCATTGTTGTCAAAGGGGGAGAAGGAGTGAAGTGGAAAAGATATCTGCAGAAAATGGGGGAGAAGATGTGAAGCGGAGAGATATCTTTGTATATTGCCATCAATGCCAAAGGGGGAGATTGTTGGCATTATGTGAACCGGTATAAGGACATAATGATATTGTATGTTGTCATTGATGTCAATATGTGATATGAAGTGAACCGACATATGTGATATGTGAGAAGAGAGAATCAACATATGTGTGAACTGATATATATGCCAAAGTGAAGCGGTATATTTGCTCAAGGTGAATCGACATGTAGTTATGGGAACCGGCACATGGAAGCATTGTATGACTATCGGTTGGTAGGTAGTTTCCACTTCAGGATTTCTGGTTGGAGTACGTCAAGCCTATGTGACTCAATCGATGATCTCTATGTGATGAGTTAGCAGTACAACGAAGAATAGATCATGTTGCCACGTAAGCCCTGTGCGTGTGAAGGATCTTGCATGAAGAAGACTATCCCTATCCACCTTGGGAATGTGCGAAGTTTGTCAAATGGTGATAATGCGTGATGGGTTATTAGCCACCATGAAATCAGTGGATAATGGACGATGGAGAATGTCTTGAGATCGATTCAAGATTGTTGCATTTAATGCAGTATGATTCAATGGTCAGGATTGAACCGCTTGAATTGCTTAACCTAATAGGTTTAGGGTTTAGGGTTTTTGCTACCGACCTATCTGTTTCCTATAAGGTCGATGTTGTGTTTCTTTCTAAGGTTGTTGGCAAAAGTTGTATGTGTGTATCCAAGGGAAGTGATACGTGATTCTTGCCAGACCAAAGGAGAGAAGAGATACCTGCAAAGTGCATGTGCAGAAGGTGAAGAGGAGCCAAAATTGATCTGCATTAGCATTAAGTTTTGTTAACAGATCATTGTAATTCCTGTTGATCTTTAACCACTTCAACAGTTGTGAAATCCCTTAACAGGGTAGCTTTAATCGACTTGATACAAATCCCTTAATAGGATAACTCGAAGTTATTGAGTTCTGGGAAGTTATAGAGCTTTGGAGATCCTTTAGCTATTGAGTTCTTGAAATCCTCTAACAAGGTAACCCTAACCGGGTTTAACCCTTAACCGGGTATTGTAGCCATCCCTTAACCGGATGATCCCTAACAGGATCGGTTCCTAGCAGAACCTATTGCAATGTCTTTAACCAGACAAGGCTCCTAACAGAGCAGAATTCTAAAGAGTTCAAAAAGTAGCTTGTGGGCATTCATCCCCACCGTGGTTTTTCCCAGTTGGGTTTCCACGTGAAAATATGTGTGTCATGTGTGATTCTTTTATCTTGTGATGCTCAGTTATTGCCTGTTAAGCTTATGATGGTTCAGTGTTTTATGCTTGTCTATAAAACATATTGAACTAACTATTGTGAAGATCTAATGATAGTTTACCTATTCATGCATGAGGTTGTGATGGTACTATAGTATTGAGCTAAGAGGAAAGCTAAGAGTGTAATTGGTTTATGATTGTTTTAGTTGTTCTGGGTCTTACCGGTTGCTCTCTGTTTCATCCAGTATCACTGTTTGCCAGTCATTTGGAGTATTTGCTGTCAAACCGGTTTTGGACTGTATTTTTGTTTGTACTGATTCACCCCCCCCTCTTAGTACCGGTTTGGTACTATTCATTCATCATTGAGTTATTAGGAACTAAGGTAGAATTACTAATGTGTGGACTACGTTTGCCTGCATGTGTGTCACCCAAAGAAGTTTGGGCATCCTTGATAATAATGTCCCTCAAGGAAGTTTCATTAAAGGTCCATTGATGTGATGTATTGCCAAAAGGGAATGGATGTGTGGAAAAATTGGATGAGGAATGAAGGCTTATGATTGTGAAAAGAAGTGAAAGTAGCATAGCTTGATGGAGACTTAGGATCAACAAGAATACTTCTTGACTTATAATTTTAGAACTTTTTCCCCTAGTTATTTTGATATTAGGGGAGATCAAATCTTGTTCTTTTTTCTTCATAGGATTTTTATCCTTGACTTTGATTTTTCCAGAGTCCAATAGCTTTTGATTTTGATTTGGACTAAAGGAATTTTCTTTATTTTTGACTTTTAGATCTTACTTTTCAAGGCTTGATTTTTTATCCCCAATTAGTAAGGGCTTTTGTGATTCTAGTTGATCCAAGTCTAGGAGAGGAGTGGAAATGAAATGAGTGGATGGAATGGTAAGGCTATAGGAGTTATCAAGGGGGTTGGTGATATATTCAACAGATTCTTTCTTGGAACCACTCTTAGGACTATTGATATCAAGAGTTTCTTGAAACGTTAGAGGATATTTGCATTCAGACTTAGTAGCCACAACACTAGGTGGTTCATACCCAATTCCTTGATATTGAAAATTGTTTGTAGGTTGTTCCTCTCGACTAAATGTCTTAGTAGATAGTGGGAGTTGATCAACATGAAATATATACTCAACACATCCCTTGTCTTTAACCTTGAATTGTTGTTTGAGATCTACTTGCTTTGGTGAAGAAGCTTTCAAGGATTCTGGATTAACATATGTTGATGATGGAATTTCTTCTCTATTGATTGGAATTATTATCTTTGATCCTAGTCGCAAGTTACTACAATATATAAATAGATTTGGATCTCCTTTTATTGTTACTTCAACTCCATTGTAAGGGAATTTGATACATTGATGATGTGTTGATGGTACTGCTCTCATTTCATGTATGCATGGATGTCCCGAAAGTATGTTGTATTTGAGATCTATATCAAGGACTTGACAAACCACATCCTTTGTGATTGGCCTAATTCTTAGAGGTAAGGTGAATCTTCCTTTGTATGAGCATTCTTTGTCATCATATGCTTTAATGGTGATATTGTTCTTAGAATTCACAGTGTGTTCAAAATATCCCAATTGTTTAATAATGTTCAAAGTACTAATATTCAGACCTTCTCCTCCATCTATCAAGATTCGTTTGATACAGTTTTTATGGAGAAAGGCCTTAGTGTAAAGGGGTGCATTGTGAGGCTGGGTTATAGATGCATCATTGACTTTTGTGAATGTAAGGTAATGTGAAGTGGAAAGGTATCCCACCATGGCTTGAAACTGGTCCATGTTCAGATCAGTGGGTACGAGATTTTCTCTCAATACTTTATCAATGATAGCCTTATGTGAAGGGGATATGCGTAATAGCTCAAGAATCAAGATGAGTGTGAGTGTTTTCCCTAGCTAGTCTACAAGGTCATACTTATTCTTGGCAGATGATGAGGCTATGGACTTGGGTGAAATGTCTTGCAAGTTGACTTTTCCTCGATGGGTTGTGACATTACATTCAGAGGTTTAATCTTTAGAGGATGAGGAAGATGGTCCAATGCCTTTCAAAACAACTTTAGTCCTTTGGGTAGAACCTTTGGGAGTTTTTTCCTTTATGATAATGGTCAAAACATGATTGTCCATTGAAATGCGATTAACAATTGAGTCATAATCATAGGACATCTTAGCATAGTTGGCTTGATTATCTGTTTTGGCTTTTCCTTTATCATGTTTAGGGAATGGCTCCTTAAACATTGCATGTTCCTCATTGGAGCTATGACCATCAATTTCTATGTCACCCTTGTCAACAAGATCTTGTATAACATCCTCCAATTTGTGACAATTGCCAGTTGTGTGTCCTTTTCTCTTGTGATACTCACAATACTCATCATCATTCCACCACGTAGGTTTTACTTTTATCTCATATGGTGGATTATCGGGTAGTGTTATGAGCTTGTTTGCCACTAACTTCTTGAATATTGTTTCAATCGGTTCTCCCAATAGAGTGTATTTTATTTGAGGTTTTGATTTCCTTTTATTGTTCACTTGATTGTTCGTATTAGAAGAACTTGCACCAGTGAAAGTAATCTTAGGTTTCACAACATTTGCATCTACTACCCCATCATTGATTGTGTTCTTATAGTTGCTCCAAAAATGAGGTTTGTCTTTCCCATTTGATTCCTCTTTGTTCTCTTTGAATATTTTTATGACACCTTGTTCAATAAGGTCTTTTTTTGTTGCCATTCCTTTCTCAGTGACCTCCTTGAAGGTAGACAAACAAGTTTTTCTTAGCTCATATCTGATATCCTTGTTGATGTTTTTAGTGAACATTTCTACCATTTGTTTTTGTGGGATATCACAAGAGCATCGACTAGCAAGACCTCTCCATCACTATAAGAATGAAGAGAAGGATTTCCCATTTTTCTGCTTAGTATTGCACAAGACAGCTACTGACACATCTGTTTTGATGTTATATGAGAAATATTGTATTAAAGCCTCTGCTAGATCACTCCATGACTTAATTCCACGGGGAAGTTGGGACAACCATTCCATTGCTTGTTCACCTAAGATTTGTGGAAACAATCTCATCAAATATGTCTCTTCTCCTGCTACCTGAATGCAAGCTGTGAAAAACTGTCTTATGTGTGCCTTAGGGTCCCCTTTGCCTTTATACTTATCAAATTTTGGTGTCACAAAATATGGAGGGAATAGAGGTATTGGAATGCTTCTATCAAATGGGTAAGGACATATATCTTTCATTATATACTATTGCTTTGGTGTATTCATGTCTGCCATTTTCTTTTGCAAATCCTTGGTTTGTTGTTGCAAGTCATTCTTGGGTGGTGTCTTTTCTCTTTGAGATAGTCCGATGCTTGAGCCACCAGGTGGAGGAGGAGGGATATAATGCATGTATGGATGATATTGATCATAGATGCGTTCATATAGAGGAGGAACATAGTTATAGCTTGTATATGGACCACTTTGTATGGTGTTGTAATGAGGAGCACTAGGTCTAGGTCGATACATGTCATGACCATGAAGATGGGAGGTATCATAAGAGTGATCTTGATTATTGCACCCAAATCTAGCACAGGGTCTCCTTGTGTCATGATTTTGAATATTTTCTTGAGTGTGATTATTTTAATTGGTATGATCTTGGGTATTATCATGGTCATGATGTGTAGTGGTATTTCTTCTCCATGGGAAAGCATGATTATGGGGTTGTTCATGAGAGGTTCTATCATAACTAGCATGCGAATGAGTGTATGTGTTTGGAATTTCAGGTTTTTGAAATAGAGAGGATGGTGACTCAAGCACGAGATGCTCTCTACTATTACCACCATTATTGGGCCTCCTAAGCCTTGTGTTAGCTTGATTTTCCTATTTTGGATCATCCTCCAAAATTTGCAACATATCAAAATCATGAGGTAATCTTGTTCCACTTTGTGCCATAACTTGTAGGAAATAATGTCTATCCCTCTTCATGATTTCTTGAACCAATTTATTAAAATGAGGATCCATAATAGTTTCCTCAACTTCTACAGAATCCACATATGCATTGTCATTGTCATTATCATTTCCATTGTTGTTCTCATTGTTGTCATTGTAATGGTTTGGTATATTACTATGATTGTCAAATGGATTGTAAAATTCATCTCCATCAAACTCATAAGTACTCATGTTTAAAGACCTTAAAGCTTCTTCGGCTTCCCTTCTAGACCTTTGTGAATAGGTTTCTACCATGGACTAGAGTCTTGACCAAAATGAAAGGTAGTATGAAAATTTAAAGACTATGGAAGACCAAGAGGTGTATGAGGTGTAGATGAATCTATAGTAAACTTGCAATGTTTAAGAGTGTAATACCAAAGTATCTATGTTTTTAGAGTAAGGTATGGCTTCCAAAGAGATAATGGATCTCTTGATGAGGTAAGTTGACCTTGACTCAAGAAGACCAAATGAGACCCTAAGATGATATATCTTGATATGGGAATCACCTAGTGTTGTGTTTTAGTATGTTTGCAAACTTTGATAAGGACAAGCAAAGTAACCTTTTGACTCAAATTTGGAAAATATGTATGAGGGAAATGCAAGTGAAGGAAAATGATTGACTATGTGTGACCAATACAGGTTGACTGAAGAATGAAGCCCTATAGGAAGAAGCCTTAGAAGCTCTTTTAATTTGAAAACTTAAGTCCTTTTTCTCTTGACAAATCTTTTGCAATTTCTTAGTTCTGAACACAGACACAGTTTAAGTAAACCTAGATGTGATTATGAAAATGTTTTGCAATTCTGTCCAATTGTGAAGTTGTTGAATGTGACCAAATCTCAATGATTTGATGTTTAGTGACAAGAAAACACAACAAACAATGAAGACACAATGTCTGAAGGTGTTTGTCTGATTTGAAATAAAAACATGCAAGCACAAATCCTAAGGTTGGCCAGGACAATAGTTGTTGGATCTCACTTGGTTTCCCAACTGTGTTTATTCAAAGAGGATACTTAGATGCTTGATCCCACTAGCTCCACTCCACAAAACTCACTTCTCTGGGGCAACAAAGCACCAGTCCCCATGAAAAATCCTCGTGGCAAACTTCATTTTTCTACTAAGAACCGTAAGAATATGAGATGACATCAGAGGTTCGACCTCAAACAGCTAGAAGGTTTTTGGCTTCTAACACTTAGATGCTTATAGGGAGTCATAACGCCGTTATAGTAGCATGTAAAACCCGTTGCTTGCAACTTTCGTCATACACTTTTATTTATAGTGGCTTGGAAGAGATTGGCTTTTGCTCATTACCACTTGGGTCATTTCCTCTCACTTGACCTTATGGGCTACTCGGGAGCCAGGCCCTCTAAAAGGTAAAACAAAAAGAGCCTATTGCTCAAGACACAAAAGACACTTGTTAATTTTAGAGCACCAATTGAAGTGTTTTGCTAGACTAAAGAAGACAAAGAAAGCAATTTCAAAAATCAAATCTTTTCCAAAGGTCCTGCACCAAACTTGATAGTTGTAAAATAATACCCCTCCTACAAGCACACAAGTTAGGTAATTTTTTAGAAATCCCATGACTTTTCGAAATAGGGGCATTCAACAATACATTTTTTGACAAATCCAAAGATTTGATTTTCCATGAGTTCTTTTGCATCAAAATTAAATTCATAAAGAATAGAACACCTATATATTTTCAAGACATTTTCAGAAATGTAAGAAAATCCAAAAAAAATGCTAATTTGCTCCCAAAATTAATTTTTTATCAAAAAATTAAAAAAAATCATAAAAAATTCAAACTTGATCCAAAGAATCTGAATTTTGTATGAGAAACTCTTGATACCATTCCCAACTTGCAAAACAAAATTACTGCAAAAATTTCAAGCAATTTGTGAGATATGATCAAAACATTGCAAAACCCTAATTTTTAAAGATATGATTTTGCATGAATTATTTTGCATTAAAATTAAATTCATAAAGAATAGATCCCTTGTATAATTCTGAGAAATTTCCAGAAATGTAAGAAAATCTAAAAAAATCGCTACGTTTCTCCTAAAATTAATTTTTTATGAAAAGTCATAAAAAATTCATAGAAAATTCACATATGCCTCAAAATATCTGAATTTTGGATTGAGAACTTTTGATATTGTCCTCAACCTGCAAAGAAAATGTGATGCAAAAATTCCAAGCCGTTTGTGAGAACTAATAAAAACATTGCAAAACCCTAATTTTTAAAGATCTGATTTTTTATGAAATATTTTGCACCCAAATTAAAATCACAAAAATAGAACCCCTGTATAATTTTGATAACTTTCTAGAAATGTAAGAAAATCTGAAAAATTCGTTAATTTTTTTATGAAAAATCATAAACAATTCATGGAAAATTCAAAATTGCTCCAAAAAATCTTAATTTCGGATTAAACACTCCTAATACTATCACCAACTTTAAAAACAAATTTGGTGCAAAAATTCCAAGCCCTTTGTGAGAGAAGATCAAATCTCTCCAAAATCTTAATCTTGTGTCCAAAACCCTAGTTGCGCAAGGTTATTCTCCAAATTGTTTTACAAAACAACAATATAGGGTTAGAAAAACCTGCAAAAAATATAGATGTAACAAAAATCCATGTCCCACTGGGCGTGCCAAAATGCATATGGTGAAAAGTGATGATAAACTATTGTAAAACCATAGAGATTCAACCACAAACAATCTAGGTCCTATAATGAAACATTCACCAATACCAATAGAGATACCTAAGATCATGTAAATCAACAATAAAGCAATATTACCATATTCATATGTCAAGTAGGGTTTCAATCTCCATTGTCTCCTATCTCCATTGATCTTGTTTGATATATTTGCTCTCAGATTTATATGTGCACAAGAGCTCAACAAAGAACATAAATGCGGTTGATAGCTTGGTTGCAAGAAGACTTGATTTCATCGTTAGGTGATTAGATGATTAGGGTTGCTAATGAAGAGGGAATCCTCTTATATAGAAGACACTTTATGAAATGGAGGGATAAGATTAAGAGGTGTAAAGATAAATGGTTGGCTAGGATTAAAGGGTAGGTAGAAGAAATAATTAAATGATAAAGGGGGTACGTAAGAGAAGAATTAAGATGAATGACATGTGTCATGGGTAGAAAAGGCTAATGAATTAATTAAATAAATAAAGATTTATTTAATTCATAGAGGAAGTCGGATCTATTAAATAAATAAAATATTTATTTAATTTAGAAAAATGATAATTTAAATAAATAAAAGTATTTATTTAAACGAGGAAAGGCTTAGAAGAGGATTAATAAATTAATTAAATAAATAAAGATTTATTTAATTAGTAGAAGACTTAGGATAAAATAATTAAATAAATCAAAATATTTATTTAACTAGACAAGACAATTTTGGTGTTTACAATCATTATATCTTTCTATATTGTTTTAGTGATCCAGGAGCTTAATTGATCATATCATATGATCCGGTTTACAGTTTGGTTCTTCTGATGAGTGCTTTGCAGAGTTCGGTATTTCCTTTGGTATATTCCGGTGTGATCAGATCTTGAGTTGCGATTTTGGGAGATTGTTTGGGATGTTTATGTGTATCTTCATTTTATATGGATCATGAATTGGTGCTCCGCAATATATCTTTCCTCGTGACAATTGTTATTGTTTGAGTGTTCTTGAGTTTTAGATGTTGATCGATGAAGATTTGATAAGTGGTGTTGGTGTAGCCATTATAGATGATTCTAATGTGTTTTTTGGTATTTCTTGACTGTGTCCTATTTTTTTTTATGGTCTGCATTGATCTTTGTGTGAGTTCTTAATGATCTTATGGGTCCGGTGATATTCTTCGTGTTATGCAGTATTCTTGGTGGTGTAATGTGTTGCAGTTGTTCTTGGCATGATTTTCGGTGGTGATGAGAGTTTGGAGATTTGATTTAGGTCCATGTTATGTTATTCATATCATTATATTGATCTGGTGGTTTATTTATGTATCATGTGATGTAATTTTGTAATTAGGTGTTATGGGTTTGGCCAACCTTGTAGTCAAGGTTGATGAATTGTATAAATGGGTGTAATATTCATGTAATTTGGTGTCAAGGAGTTGAGTCTGCATTATCAGAGAGTGGTGTATGTGTGACCAAGAGAAATTATCCTCCAGTGTGATGTTTTGAGCAAAGATTGATGAAGTGCAGACAAATGTACTTAACCAGAACCGTCATCAGGCATAAGGAGATGTTAATTTTGTAGTTCATGTAATCCAGATTGTAGTCCAAATCTAATTGTAAGGTAGTGAGCCTTCCCTGAGGGTTGGAGGCTTCTGGGTCTTCTTATTTTGAGCAGTGAGCTCTAGGCAGTGTGCCTGAATGCATGTGCATTCCCCATTGTAATATTTACACATACTACTGTAGGGTATTATCTCATTGTGGGTAGGTTACCACTATGGTCTTTCCCTTAACCAAGTTTTCCATGTCAAAATACTGGTGTTATGTGTTTTGATGTTATTACTGTTATCTTTCCTTTTGCTCCAGTTGATCAGATCTGAGATTGTGCTTAATTATTTAAATTTGATGAAAACTGATTCACCCCCCCCCTCTCAGTTTTCCTTCTTGGTGCTGCCAACAAGTGGTATCAGAGCTAGATCCTCTAGAAGAAGCTTAACTACTTGAGGAGATCTAGGATGGCGGCTTGTGCATTTAAGAAGGAGAGTCCTAGATTTGATGGAAATAATTATATTGTCTGGAAGGACTGGATGGAAGTTCATCTAAAGTGTCTTGGTGAATATTATTGGAAGATTACAAAGAATGTTTACAATGTTCCTCAAAATGGACTGGTTACTGCTGATGAGATCAAGGAAGTTGAACATAACATAAGGGCTAAGGAAGCGTTGCTGAGTGCTTTGACTGATTTAGAGATGAATAATGTGATGGGACTTTAGACTGCACATGAGATTTGGAAGAAGCTAGAGACCTTGTATGAAGGAGATGTACAAGTTAAAGTTGCTAAGTTATAGAGTTTGAAACGAAAGTATGAAGCATTGTAAATGGGAGAAAATGAGAATATATCAACCTTTATGGCTAAGGTGAATGATCTTGTCATGAATATCAGATGTGCCGATGGAATCCTTGAAGAAGATGATATTGTTGCTAAGGAGTTGAGATCTTTGCCTCCTGCTTACAAACATAAGGTAGTTGCTATTGATGAGATCTGGAGTGTGACTACTGTGACTAGATACATGTTGGTTGGAAAGCTTACTGCATTTGAGTTAAGCAAATTTGGAGAATCACATGGGAAATTTGAGATTGCATTTAGAGCCTCTGTATCTAGGAAGCAAAAGAATGATCAGGGAGAAATTTCTTGTTGGGTATCCAGATTTGAGAGAGAAAAGCGAGAGATGGAAGAACAAGAGAGAGAGTTGGATGAGCTTTAAGCACTTATTACTCAGAGATTGCCTAAAGTTGCCGATAAGTATGATGGGAAGTTACTTTTGAAATGTTTCTCTTGTAATAAGATAGGACATTTTGCTTCTAGATGTCATTAGAGAATGTCCAAATATGATAGGCATGATAGATCTGATAAGAATGATAGATATGAGAAACATGATCAGCCCTACAAGCCCTACCAGAAGTACAAAAATCAGAAGAGATGCTACTATGCTACTAATGAAGGTGTGACAAATGAAGAATATGACAATGAAAATTTAGGAGATGAGTTTTTGTTTATTTCTATCAAAGAAGATGATCTGATACTAGTGAATCCTACAAGCTGCATTGTTGAGGAGAAAGACTTGGCTGCTAAGATTGAAGAAAGAGATGAATGGGTAATAGACAACGGTTGTTCACATCATATGACAGGTGATCAAATAAAATTTGTAAGTATGGAAAGGTATGATGGTGGTATAGTAAGATTTGGAGATGATAAAGCTTGTGTGATTCGAGGTAGAGGTTCTATATCTTTTGATGGTAAGAATAACATTGATGATGTCTTATATGTTGAAGGATTAAAGCATGATCAGATGGTTGAGAAGGGATATGATTTGCAATTCAAGAATGGTAAATGCAAGATCTTAAACGGCTCTAGTGTAGAGATTGCAAAAGGGACTAAAACTAAAGGTAGCATCTTTCACTTGAATGTCGGTGAGAAAAGTTGTTTAATTGCTCAGATAGATGAAAACTAGTTGTGGCATAGGAGGATGTGTCATTTTAACTTTGATTATATGGTAAGCATAAGTTCTACTCAAGTTGTTAGAGATCTTCCTAAGATTGTGAAGCCCTCTAATCTGGCATCTAAAGAATGTTAGTTGGGGAAGCAAACTATAACATCATTTAAAAGTAAATTGTATACATCTAATGGACTGTTAGATCTTGTGCATATAGACTTGTGTGGACCTACTAGAGTAAGAAGCATGTAGGGTGACAAGTATTTCATGTTGCTGATTGATGACTACTCAAGAATAATGTGGGTGACTTTTCTAAGGGAGAAATCAAAAGCATTGGAAAAAATCAAGATATTTAAAGCAAAGGTGGAGACTGAGACTGGATTGAAGTTGAAGTGTCTGAGATCTGACGGAGGAGGAGAATTCACATCCGGTGAGTTTGATACATTATGTGAGAGGAATAGAATTAGAAGACATTTATTTGCTTCTAGAACCCCTCAGCAGAATGGAGTTGCTGAAAGGAAGAACATGACAATTTTGGATGCTACAAGAATGATGTTGATTGAAGGAAATGTTGCACAAATCTTTTGGAAGGAAATTGTTAGCACTGCTGTTTATACATTCAACCGGGTGCATATAAAAGGTGATTTCGGTAAGATTCGTTATGAGTTATGGTTTGGTCATGTTCCTACAGTTAGACATTTCAGAGTTTTTGGAAGTAAATATATCAAAAGAGATAAGGATATAGGAAAGTTTGATGCAAGATGTGATGAAGGAATCTTCTTGGGATATTCAACTAATAATAAGGCCTACTGATGTTACAATAAGAGGTTAAGAAAGATAGTGGAAAGTGCAAATGTAAAAGTTGATGAATGTCTTGGTAAGTAGATTAGAGCTTGCGGATATGAGATTGATGAACAAGACATTGCTTCTAAGCCTGCACAAATTGAGATTCTACAATAGATTAATCTGATAGAGACAATTGATTTGGTTATTGCTGCTGCCAGTGAAGGACTTCAAGAGCCTGAGAACTAGAACATTTTGATGACTTTGAGGTATGTAAAGTTGAATCATTCTGAAAACCAGATTATTGGTGATAAGAACAAGGGTGTAATACTAGAAGAAGACTCTTTGCCAAAGAGATATGTCTAATTTCTAAGCTTGAGCCTAAGGATGTTGTTGAAGCATGTAAGGATGAAAATTGGAGAAAATCTATGGAAGAGGAGTTGAATAAGATTGAAAAGAATAACACTTGGGAGCTTGTTCTGAGACCTAAAGACAAAAATGTGATTGGCACTAAATGGGTGTTCTGGAATAAACTGAATGAAGCCAGTGAAGTGGTAAGAAATAAAGCAAGATTAGTGTGTAAGGGATGCTCTCAGATGGAAGGTATTGATTATGAAGAAACATTTTGTCCTATAGCTAGAATTGAAGTTGTTAGATTGTTGCTTGCATATGCTTCTTATAAGAATTTCAAAGTTTATTAGATGGATATCAAGTCAGCCTTTTTGAATGGTGATCTTGAGGAGGAAGTCTAAATTGAGCAACCAAATGGATTTTATTTATCAGATGAAGGTGATATGGTATGCAGATTGAAGAAATCTTTGTATAGACAGAAGCAAGCCCCTAGAGCCTGGTATGCAAGATTAGATAATTATTTGATGAAGTTAAGATTTTGTAAAGGTACTGCTGACAACAACTTATACTTTAAGGTTGAGAATGATAGCATTTTGATTGTTGAAGTATTTGTGGATGACATTATTTTTGGAGGAGATGATGATCTGAATATGAAATTTGTTGATGATATGCAAAAGGAATTTGAGATGTCTATGATAGGTGAAATGAAATTCTTCTTAGGATTGGAGATTACTCAGACCGGTAAAGGAATTTTCATTTCTCAATCTAAGTATGTGAAGAAGTTTTTGAAGAAATTTGGGCTAAATGATTCTAAACCTGTTGGAACTCCTATGGTGACCAGATGCAAATTGTCTAAGAATGATTAATCTAAGAGAGTGAATCAGACCTTGTATAGATCTATGGTTGGTGGACTGTTGTACCTAACTCAGAATAGACCAGATATTATGCATGTTGTGTGTCTTGGTGCCAGATTTCAAGTTGATCCTAAAGAGACTCATGTTATTGTTGTTAAAAGAATTTTCAGATACTTGAAGGGAACTGTTGACTATGGGTTGTGGCATCCAAAGAATGATGATTTTATGCTTTGTGCCTATACTAATGCTGATTGGACAGGTGATGTAGATGACTAGAAAAGCACTATTGATGGAGCATTCTTTTTGGGGAAGAAGTTGGTGTTATGGGATAGAAATAAATAGGATGCTATATCTTTATCTACTGCTAAAGCTGAATACATTACTACTGCTACAAATTGTACTCAAGTGGTTTGGATGAAATAGATGTTGAAAGACATTAGAGTTGTGTATGATGAGCCTACTATTATATACCATGACAATTCAAGTGCTATTAATATTTCCAAGAATCTAGTACTGCATTCTAAAACAAAGCATATATCAATTAAGTATCATTTCTTAAGGGAGAAAGTTAGTGATGAGGAAGTAAAACTAGATTATGTGTCTACACAAGATCAGATTGTAGATGTTTTCACTAATCCTTTACCTGAAAATACATTTGTGCATTGAGAGACAAGTTAGGGGTCTCTACCCCTCCTGATGAGAACTATGTGCATTGAGATGCATCAATCCGATGGACTTTACAATCTTATCTCTTTATTGAGGTTGATGAGTTGATGTTGCTACTCAGCCGAAGTATTTAGTGAGTTGTTTTAGAGATGTGACTATGCTATTTCAAAGAGAAGTTTAATTAGTTTATATCTTTGACATTTCTATCAAAGGGGGAGAGAAGCATGTGAAAAAATATTTTATCTTTGGAGCTTTGTGTGCATGATCTTAGGGGGATCCTGTTGGATTTTTGTTGATGTTGATTCATTCCTTTGCATTGACTATTTTTCACATTCATATGTTTCCATCAATACCAAAGGGGGAGATTGTTGGACATTGTTGCTACTAGGATATGTTGTTGTAATTGATGTCAACATATTCCTGTGATTTATTGCTTCAGTGCTTGCAGATTGGGTTATTGGGACAATGGTTTGGTATATGGAACATTTCTAGTATAATTATATCTTTCCGTATTGGTTTCAATGATCTAGGAGCTTAATTGATCATATCATATGATTCGGTTTACAGTTTGGTTCTTCTAATCAATGCTTTGCAGAGTTCAATATTTCCTTTGGTATATTTTGGTGTGATCAGATCTTGAGTTGCGATTTTGGGAGATTGTTTGGGATGTTTATGCGTATCTTCATTTCAAATGGATCATGATTTGGTGCTCCACAAGATATCTTTCCTCATGACAGTTGCCATTGTTTGAGTGTTCTTGAGTTGATGTTGATCGATGAAGATTTGATAAGTGGTGTTGGTGTAGCTGTTACAAATGATTCTAATGTGCTTGTTGGTGTTTCTTGATCGTTTCCTATTTGTTTTGATGGTCCACATTAATCTTTGTGCGAGTTCTTCATGATATTATGGGTCTGGTGATATTATTCGTGTTATATTCTTGGTGGTGTAATGTGTTGCGGTTGTTCTTGGCATGATTTTTGATGGTGATGAGAGTTTGGAGATTTGATTTAGGTCCATTTTATTCTATTCATATCATTATATTGGTTTGATGGTTGACTTATGTATCGGGTGATGTAATTTTATAATTAGGTGTTATGGGTTTGGCTGACCTTGTAGTTAAGGTTGATGAATTGTATAAATGGGTGTAATATTCATGTGATTTGGTGTCAAGGAGTTGAGTCTGCACTATTAGAGAGTATTTTATGTGCGACCAAGAGAAATTATCCTTCGGTGTGGTGCGTTGAGAAGAGGTTGATGAAGTGCAGACAATGTACTTAGCAAGAACTGTCATCAAGCATAAGGAGATGCTAATTTTGTAGTTCATGTAATCCAGATTGTAGTCTGAATCTAATGGTAAGGTAGTGAGCCTTCCCTGAGTGTTGGAGCCTTCTGGGTCTTCTTAGTTTGAGCAGTGAGCTCTAGGCAATATGCCTAAATGCATGTGCATTCCCCATTGCAATATTTACACATACTACTGTAGGGTATTATCTCATTGTGGGTAGGCTTCCACCATGGGTTTTTCCCTTAAGTGGGTTTTCCACATCAAAATACTGGTGTTATGTGTGTTGATGTTATTACAATTATCTTTTCTTTTGTTGTAGTTGATCAAATATGAGATTGTGCTTAATTGTTTTAATCCGGTGAAAACTAATTCATCCCCCCCCCCTGCCTCTTAGTTTTCCTTCTTGGTGTTGCCAACAACCCTACATGAGGTAGTTGGTCTATGCTGATAGACCTTATCACATCAATTTTATTCTAACATTATAGTCATATGTGGTCTTTCCCATGCACATTGAATTTGTATGTTGTTGGGCCTACATTTGCATACTTGTACATGATAGTTTTTTCATCGTGTATGCATTTCACATTTTCCTTGGGAATTTGAGTTAGTAGCATTCACTGATCTTCCTACACATGTCAAATCTCCATCATTTAGGGTATGTTTTTATCTTTCTTGAGAAACCATGATAGTTAAGACTTAGACAAGTGTTCATGATAGTTAAGACTTAGACAAGTATTTGGAAATTGTTTCATTCTTCATTTGGTGTTTGTTTTCATTGTTGAAGGTCGTTACAACGACTCTAACTTGTAATAGTTACTTCTAGTTGAGGTTTTGTTCTTTTTTCCTTAGGTATGATTGTGCCATAGCTAGGCTATGATAGTTATGTGCAAATGATTGTTGCTCTTATTGGATGATGGCATGGATCTATTAGCAGTGAATGATCAGGGCAATAAAGTATCAAAAGAGTAAAGTAGAAGGTGAAGAGGCAAAAGTGGATAGAGGGGAAGAAATATTGTTTGGGAAGGAAGAAGAGACTACTATATAAAATAGGTGGGAAAGAAATTTGGGGGGTTTGATCCCTTTGGTATTTGTAGAGTTGGTGAATAGGTTGTTTGTGTGAGGGTAGAGCCATGAAAGTCAATAGTGGTAAGGGTAGGCATGGTAGATTTTTGAAACCTGAGCTAATCATGCTAGATAGCTGAGTTCCAAGTCAAGTGGATGTTTTTTTGGCAAAGTTAGCCATGGTTGACCTAGATAATTGGAGAGATAAGACTAGTTGGTAGAAGTAGTGGGTGTTGATAGTGGTGGAAACCATGTTGCAGGTTTAGGGAAATTACTTTAGGCATTATATTTTTAATTGAGGTTACACATTAAGCTAGTGGTGTTAATGTAACATGTTATTAAACTCTTGTAGGCATGGACAACAATACCATATTAGGGAGTTTGATGTTGAATTCCTTTAGGCGAAGGTATTTTATCTTCTCTCATATTATAGAGCTATTGATCTTACTCACACAAATACAAGGAGTTGCAAGTCATGTTCATTTTAGAGTATCTTGTGAATACTATGTTAGATACATTGAGGCATCACAAAGTATGAATGAATATGGATTAGTGGCATGAGGAGCATAAATTACTCTTATATTTTAGAAGTTACTTGTGTTGTGTATCTTCTGGTCCAGTGCAAGTTGTTTATTTTGCTTTGGGATGGTCCTATTTTTGTCCTCTAATGTATAGTGGTTTAACACACATAATGGTAGTGGTAGTTGAGAGAGAATCTCATTCTATAATCATCATGAAATTTATTGGGTTGCAATATAATTTCCTTGAGTTTATGAATCAAGTGGAATTAGAGTCAAACTTTCTTGTCAGGGTAGTGGTACTAAGTAGATCTTTTCATTGTGCCTAGTTTACTAACATCCAATGATGTGCAAATATTTTTTTATCATTTTCTAAATGCAAGGTTGGAGACAAGAAGCATAATGAGGTTCATGAGTATTGAGATGCTAGAACCAAGATTTGAAGCCAAAGCAAGAGTTGAGAGCTAGCTCTTCTTAAGCCATTTGAGTAAGAGTGAGAGCAAGATGTCAGAGCTAGAGATAATGTTGGAGCTCAACATTGAAGAGAGTTAGACGCATCAAGAATTTTACCACATGTGAGGGACAAAATTCAATTTATTGACTTTACCTTTTAAGCTTTTGGGGACTGGAAAATCCTTGGTCTTAGATGTATGATTTGAAATGTGGACTAGGTTTTGTTGAACAAATGAGTTAAGCCACATGATACCTATAGTAGGTCGCAAGTCAACCATAGAAAGGTATAAATATTCTTGTAAAAAGTTGATTTACACTAGTAGAAAGGCTACAAGTCACCTCTAGAAACTTACCAAACCTTTCTGGGTCTCCATATTCACTTATATTATATGCCAAAAGTGTTAATACTATTACAAGTCACTTGAAACAACATTAGGAGTCATAGGATTCACTTAAAAGCTATAGATTCTTCTAGATAATAACATGGATTGATCCCTTTTTAGTTCAGTACAAAAAACAACTTTGTGTGTAGGCCAATTTATAGAGCTATGTTAATGGAGATAGGTAGATTTCCAATGCAAAGATTACGATGTTGAAGCATTCTTGTAGCACCATGGCCAAGGTGAAGCAAAGTCATTACCATTTATAGAGATATGCCAATGGAGATAGACATGTTTCCAATGCAAAGCTTATGATGTTGAAGCATTCTTATAGCACCATGGCCAAGGTGAATCCAATTTATAGAGCTATACTAATGAAGATAGTTTTTTTTATAATGTAAAGCTTACAATGTTGAAACATTCTTATAGCACAATGACCATGGTGAAGTAAAGTTACGAACATTGTGTGAATATATTTGACCTTTATTGATTAATGGTTTGGAATATAATATGTAGAAAGCATGATAAAGAATGTAGGCTCTTTTGATTAGATAAGGTATATGTGTTTATATTATTCACTATGAATCTAAGGGAAAAAATCCATGATAATGAGTGTTTTGCAAGACTCAAGTACATTCTTGTATGTTGGAACATTATTTTATTTTAGCATTTAGTTTATTACTTTATTTTATTGTATGCATATAAGATAGTATAATATTACTTAGATAGGTATATATTTATGTAGGACACATTTGCATCCTATTATTATTATTTTTTTTGTATACACTTGTAGCTCATTGTTGAACATCTTTCAAGTATCTTTTTGCATATTGGGGGAGGGGAAAGGGGGAGAGGTATTCTTGCAGTTAATCTTTCATTACTTTTGATAGGCATTCTATCTTTATTGCTTCATCATGGACAACCATTTTGTTCCACTTCTACACCTTGGAATTATCTTACATGGAAATATAAAATATTCAAATTGTTAAGAATCAAAAGGTTGGGAGAGATAATCGAGGGACTTGATAGTGAACCAAAAAAAGAGCTTTCAAAGTATAAGTGGTTGAAATAAACTTGATAAGGCTACAAGATTGGTATATTTGTTTGTATTACATGTTGGAAAATGAACAAATAATTCTTAATCCACGTAATTTTGACAAAATACGTGAATTTATCACAAATCTTAAGGCACCAAGAACACAATTTAAGAATTGTAATATTAGAAAAAAGGATACATAGTTGATACAATTGTTCTTTCTAAGCTCTGACTTAACTATTTAGTATTGATGTCTACATTTTATGCTTCAAAGAGTGCTTTGGAGAGAGTTAATATTTTTTTATCTTAAGAGATTTTCTATGTCACTCACTAGGGAGCAAGATAAGCTTATTCAAATGGGCACCTTGAAGCCTTTAATATCAAAAGCCTTAACTACAAAATATGATAAGGATTCTAGTGGAAAAGAGAAGAAAATAATGAGAAAGAGAACACAAAAATAATTTACATTCGCTTCGATAGAAGAACATGCAAATTCCTCTTTCAAAGGGAATCATCGAAGAAGGAGAAAACAAATTCATATTGCAAGAAACCTAGGTATGATGACTTCAATTTTATGGAAAGAATGATGGATTGAAAAACTAGTAAAAAACCCACATTAAAGTTCCCTCAACTATGTTAGAGGGTTCATCTTTTTCTTCTTTATAGTTTTTGAGACAAATGGGAAAAATACTTCTTATAGTTGTAAATTCTAAGTTAAGGAGATGGATCCTTGAATTTTGAGCCTCACATCATATTGCTTCATCATAGAGTGTTTTTTCTTCATTGAAGAATTTTTCTATGCCATATTTTGATGGGTAAGAACACGTGTGTGGGAGAGGGTCTCTTGACATGAGTAAGATTATTCAATGATTTCATTTATGTACCTTTTATTGTCAACTATTTTTCTCTATCCATCAAGTTACACATATTGAAACATGCAAAGTGTTGATTTTACTCTATATGTTATGTGACCATTGAAGATTTTTAAATTAGTGATATTATTATAGTTGGGGAGGTAGCACCTCATATTTTTCTTTTGATATTCCTTTGTTTGATATTCACACTCAAGTTTCTAGTGGTGGAAATTTTTTAGGAGATGTGGTATGGTCACCTAAAATTTTAAGTCCTTTCATCACCTAAGGTTCTATATAAATGTGTTAACATTCCATCTCCATTATAATCTCTTGCTTCTATTGAGTCTAGTGTTGTTTCATCCACAACTTCTAGTAATTTAGTTCAACTAGATCACATGCCTTATCTTTAGGAGATAGTTACTTGGGAATCTGGGATGTGTACTAGATAGATCGATTAGATTTATATTGTGTTTCCCTTCTTATATATTTGGAGGACCCTATTAAAGACATTCATTTCACCTCAGACTATAGAACTCCATCACAATTGTTGTCTTCATATATCGTTTTGGTTGTACATTAATTTCCGTAGGGTTCTAGAGTGTCACTTTTTTCAATTCTACCTAGGACTCTTGATTAATTGTGGCACCATTTGGCACCAATATGATGACATTTAAAAATCTTATTGTTACATCATATATTTTGATTTCCCTCCCTCATATTCATTTAGGAATGAGAATATATTCTACATTTATTATTGTGTTGGTTTCTTCCTAAGAGGAGAAATATTATTCAAAAGTCATAGATCATCTTTAGCATTCGATGCTATCAACCAATAGTGTAGGATGCTACATAATGAGTGGGGATGCATAGTATATCCTCTTCTCTCTATCTTAGGGAGCATTTTTCCTATGAGGTTTCATTCTTCTAAATTCTTTTGAGTGGGGTCACATTTTTTTGTTATCATCATCCTCTTGGGGGAGATTTGTCTGACATGTTTCCCCCTCTTCTTTTTGAGAGGATAATTTTGTAGATGGGTATCTAACATGGTTATACATTATTTGGGACCCATTTATCCATCTTTCCTACTCATATAACAAATTCTTATGGGGAGATGTTGTTTCATTATTTTATTTTTGTATTTAGTTTATTACTTTATTGCATTATATTTATCAAGGATAGGATACATTTTCTTAGGTAGGTATTGTTGAAATTATGGATGAATTGATTATGTGTTGCATTGATGTTTTGTCATTGATTTCAACACTAGTTGATATGGATGGCCACCAACAAACAAGTTTTGGTTACCGGTAGAAGTTCTAGTGTTACCGATAGAAGAGACTATCTGTTGGACACTTTCGGTATGATTGGATCAGTAAATATTCTATATGAGCATGTTTTGGTCAGTTGGTATTGGCTTGGTAATTGGATGTTATCATATGCTCTGGTAAACCCTTACCGACACTGGTTTAAGGCTTTACCGGCAAAGCTTTCATTAAGGAATCATGACAGAATGCACAATTGGTGTTGGTGTAGCTTCTTCGAGGATTTCAGGATGCTGAAAATGTTCTTTGATCGTGCTTCAAATGCTTGAAGACTTTTCTTTGGCATGGTGGACCCATAATAGGTCTGGTACCTATCTAGGTTATGGACTGGTATCATGCTAACATGTACTCTACACGTTACCAGGATGATTCTAGATGATTTATGGATTTGTTATTATTGTTTTGGTCTTAAGACGACATGGCATATCATTGCAAATGGAATTATGTAATGATATTATTAGGTGGCCGACCTAATCGATTTAGGCCTTAGGGTTTGTATAATAAGAGGTAGAAACTCTTTGTAAAGCATCATGGTTGTTGGAAAGGTCATGGTCAAGGAATGTAATGTGCGAATAATGTAATATCATTCAGGTAGAGGAGTTGGTCGATCATTGCTGATCAAATTGGATTTAGTCCTCTGACATTGAGCTTAATCGGGACTGTAATCAGGCATAGTAGATGCTATTTCTAGTAGTTCAGTCTATTGGATTGTTGTCCATTTATCTTGAGAAGGTTGTAGCCTTTCTGTAGTCAGTAAGACTCTTTTCTAATGAGCAATATGCTCTAGACAATGTGCCTTCTTGCAAGTGTAGGCCCCTCATTGTAACACATACTTTCTGTAAAAATATCATCTGACTGTGGGTAGGCTTCCCACCATGGTTTTTCCCTTTCTGGGTTTTCCACGTACAAATCATGGTGTTATGTGGTATGGTTTATTTACATTGATTATTTGGTTAATTATTGAGTTGTATTGTTTACTGGTATCTGTTCCTACTGGCATCTATATGTGCTTTACCGGTACTTGATTTGTTTAAGGTCATATTGTGGATTAAAATTTATAATCTATTAACAACTGATTCACCCCCCCCCCCCCCCCCCCTGTCAGTTGTTCACCAGTTATCCTAACAATTGGTATCAGAGCTTTGGTCCTCTTTTGTAGAAGCTTAACCGCTTGAGGTAGATCTTATGGCAACTAACACTTCTATTCCACCGACAGCTATTTTCAGAAGAGAAATCCCTAAGCTTGATGAAACAAATTATGGGATATGGAAAATTTGAATGGAGACTCATCTTAGATGTCTTGGAAAGGATATTTGGGAGATCACTGAGAAAGGATACACACCTTATGATCCGACATCTGGCAATCCTGCTCCTGTAGACTTGGATAAGAATATTAAAAATGATTGTAGAGCTAGAGAAGCTGCCCTCTTGTGTGCACTTACTGATTAGCAGATTATGGGATTGACTGACAAATCATTGGCTAAGGTTATGTGGGACAAATTGAAAAATTTGAATGAAGGTGATCCTACTGTCAAAATTAATAAACTTGATGGTTATCGAGTAAGGTATGAAAACTTGAAAATGGAAGATAATGAAAGAATTGTTGTGTTTATGGAAAGAGTAAATGAGATTGTTATGAGAATTCAATGTTGTGGAGGATTTATAAGTGAAGAAGAAATAGTTTCCAAAGTCTTGAGAGCCCTTCCACTAGCTTACAAGATGAAGGCAACTTCAATTAATGAGTTAAGAATGATGGCAAACACTTCAGTCAACAAAGACATTCTGATTCAGAATTATCTGCTTTTGAGCTTGAAGAATTTGGATCTTCTGGAGCTGTAAATTCTGAACCTGCTTTTCATGCATTGTCATCAACATCTATCAGCAAGAGTGATTGGAGAGCCCTGTATGCAAAATAACTGGAAGACATGAGGAAAGAAGATGAAGAGCTTGAGCAACTTGAAGCCTTATTTGCTAGAAGAGTACCTAAAGGTCCAACTGGAAGTAAGTATCAAGGAAAAGCACCTTTAAAATGTTTTGCATGTAATAAGATTGGTCTTTTTGCATCTAGATGTCCTGAAAGGAATGCAAAGTTTGAGGAAAGATTTAAGAAAACTTTTAAGCCTAACCAGAATAGATATAGATTCAAGAAAAACAAACATTGCTACATAGCAGATGAGGAAGGAGTAACTGATGACTCTGGAGATGAACCAATAGAAGACTCTGCTAGTGGATTTGGCAATGGTAAAGAATGGGTGTTCTATGCTTTGAAGGAAGATGAATTGGATAAAGATGAATGGGTAATTGATAGGGGATTCTCACATCATATGACTGGAGATAAGAGTAAATTTCTATCCCTGCAAGAATACAATGGTGGTCAAGTCAGATTTGGAGATGACAAGGCATGTATGATCAAAGGTAGACGTATTATTTCTTTGGATGGAAAGCATAATACTGATAATGTCTATTATGTAGAAGGTTTAAGGAATAATCTTTTGAGTGTTGGTCAATTAGTTCATAAGGGTTTTAAACTTTAGTTTAAAGATAGAAAATGCAAAATTATTAACAAGACTAGTTCAGAAATTGCAACCGATATTCAGACAGGAAGTAATATCTTTCACATGAACACTGGTAATAAGACATGTTTGATTGCTCATATTGATGAGAGTTGGCTATGGCATAAGAGGTTGTGTCATGTTAATTTTGATTGTATTGTTAAGATCAGTTCAACTAAGGCAGTTAGAGATATACCTAAGATTATGAGGCCTCATAATCCGGTATGTAAGGAATGTCAATTGGGTTAGAAAATTAGAAGTTCTTTTAAGAGCATACATGATAAATCTAATGATGTATGTGATTTGATTCACACTAACTTATGTGGTCTAGCAAGGACTAGAAGCTTTCAAGGTGATAGTTATTTCATGCTGATTATTGATGACTATTCTAGAATGATGTGGGTGACTTTTCTGAGGAAGAAGTTTGAAGATTCTGAGAAATTCAAGATCTTTAAAGCGAAGATTGAAACAGAATCTGGATTGAAAATCAAATGTCTAAGATCAGATCATGGCGGTGAGTTCACTTCTCATGAATTTAATAGTTATTGTGAGACAAATGGAATTAGGAGATAGCTATCTACACCTAGGATTCTTCAGCAAAATGTATTTGAAAGGAAGAACATAACCATTTTGGATGCAGTTAGATCTATGATGATGGAAGCCAAATTGCCTCATATCTACTGGAGAGAAGCAGTGAGTACAACAGTCTACACATTGAACAAAGTTAAGATCAAAGGTGAAACTGGTATGATCCAGAGCCCTCCCTGTATCTTGTCAAACACTCCAAGATGTATGACACTGACCCCTCAAAACACCAATAGGATCCTACAAAGCAAGGCTCTACAATCTTAATTCCAATTCCTCATCTCACTCCAAGATTCATACTACTCAAATTGGGTAACTTGCTCCATTATGCCTCATGAAGCCTCCTAAGGTTCTTGACCTTCACAACCTCTATTTTGGATCATACAAACCTCACATGGACTAGACCAAACACTGGTTTCAAGGATGCAACCCAATTCCCTATGACACCTTCACAATTAGGCCTATTTGCTTGTAGCCCTTGGAGGAGGGTAAAAGGACCTTAAGTCCAAAATTTTCCAAAGACCCTAGCAAAAAGACTATAGATTCAGATACCCATTATGGTCTTACACAATCCCCTAAGAGGAGGAGTCAAGATCTGACAAGGAAAGGTCTGAACCTGGTGATGACCAAATGTCCTAAAGGGTTAATTAAGCCTCCATTTGTGAAGCAACTATATCAAAATGGAAACACCTTACAATCAAAACCACATGAGAATGTGGGGAACCATAAACCATTATATATTCCAAGGTTAAACACGTGGAATCATCATCAATTGTCCTCTAGGGTCACTGTTGTAGTCTAAGGGCTATGTAGCCACACAGAGATGTCTACCTAGGGCCTGATCAAACACCCATCTCCCTCGCTCCTCCTGAAAAATTCTTTTGGAATCATAGAGTACATAGGCCACACTTTCATTCCACCCATTTCCATGAAGTTTAGATGGATAGGTTGCAAGTTATGGCCATGGAAAGGCGAAACCTTGGTTTTTCGGGTACCTACAACACAACTTGAATATCTAAATAAAAACAAATGATCAAGACCTCAAATCAAGACCAAATTATTGGTAACTCATTGCACTAAAAAAATCACAACATTTTGGATTGGTCCTAATCCGTACAACTACATACTCCGTGCCAAAACTTCACAATTACAGGAAAAACTCAAAATTTCTTATTGTTTGCAATCATAGAATCTTTTCTTCGTACAATATCTCCTTGGGAATTGTGTCCACAAGGTGTTTATACCCCTCTACAACTGCTCCCAACTGAAAACAATAGGTTAGAGCCATTGGAGGAGTTAAACCAACAAAATTCAAAAAAGTTGCACAAAAGTTGCTCATGACAACTTTTGACAAAGTTGTCAAAAATGTCATTTCGTGCACCCAAATGACTTGGGTCAAGACTAACACCTATAAACACCCTATAAGAACATAAAACAACTAAAACCACTAGGAAAAACCTATCCTAAGCATACTTAGTCCCCTTTTGTCCAAAAGTCCTAACTGGCTTATCAAGATGCCAAAATAGGAGTTTGGCTCATAAGATGGGGTCCTTTATTACAAACACAAAATGTATGATTGAAAAAACAAGGAAAAAATCCTAAGACATGTTCAAGGTCTTATGCTTCCTCCTTTGATCTTGAATGATCATGTAGAAGGGGTTTCCCTGCACCATACTCCTCAGAAGAAGAAATCTCAAGTCCACTTGAGATGAGAGTCTACAGGTCTGCACCATGGTTTTTAATTTGCTGCTCTGTCATCCAGACTGCTTTAGAATCTGGTTGTCCCTGCCAAGCCACCAAATACTCCATATATACTTTGTTTCTTGTCCTCTTTACAACCTTGGTGTCCAAAACTTTATGCAACTTTGGTGTTTCATGTTTGGGAATGTCATCATCTACTACAACCTGAATGGTTTCTTCTCCTGCATCAACACTACATTTGTAAAGAGTTAAGTCACATACATTAAAAATGGGTGACAAACCAAGATCAAGAGGGAGTTGAAGTTAATAAGCATTTTGTCCATATTTTTTCAAGATTTAGTAGGGTCCAAACTTTCTCTGCATAAGCTTTGTATATTTTCCTTTTGGAAATCTTTCCTTCTTCAAGTGAACCCACACCAAGTCTCCCACATCAAAATGGACATCCCTCTTCTTCTTATCAGCATGAGCCTTATACCTTTCTGCAGATTGTTGAAGGTGAGATTTAACTTGGTCATGTATCTCCTCTATGGCGGTGGCAAAGGTTTCTCTATCTGCACTAATGGCTTCTCCTTGAGGTAGTTCCCTTAACTCCAACACACCCCTTGGGTGGATGCCATACACAACCTGGAAAGGTGACTTACTAGTGCTTCTATTTTCTGTATCATTATAAGAGAATTCTTCCTGAGACAGTATGCTATCCCACTTCTCTCCATATTGCCTAGTTAAACATCTTAGCAGATTTCCCAATGATCTATTTACAACTTCAGTTTGGCCATCCGTTTTGGGATGGTAGGCTAAGGAGAAGGCTAGATTTGTGCCAAGTTTCTTTCAAAGAGTCCTCCAGAAGTGCCCAATGAATTTCACATCCCTATCAGAGACTATGGTCAAAGGCAAACCATCTATCTGGACAATTTCTTTGAAAAATAAGTCTGCAACATAAGAAGCATCACAAGTGGTTTTACATGGCAAGAAATGTGCCATTTTACTAAATCTATCCACCACTACAAAAACACTATCATAGCCTTTTCTTGTCCTAGGCAATCCTAAAACAAAATCCATACTTATGCTTTCCCATGGTCTTGAAGGAATGGGTAAAGGCTGGTATAAGCCTGCATTGGTGGACTTCCCCTTTGCTTTTTGGCATATCACACATATCTCCTAACATCTGTCCCCTTTTCTTTTTGGCATATCACACATATCTCCACAAATCTCCTGACATCTGTCTGCAATTTGGGCCAAAAGTAGTGCCTCTTCACCAAGTCTAGTGTCTTTTCAAGGCCAAAGTGGCCTACCATTGCTCCAAAGTGCTTCTCCTTGATTATGTTTAGTCTCATAGAGCACTTGGGTATGCACAATTGTGCACCCTTAAACAACAATCCATCTTGTATCAGAAATTCAGAGAAATCAACATGAAACTGCTCATCAAAAGATGCACATACCTTGTAGATCTCTCCAAAGTCTTCATCATCCTCATACATGGCCTTCAAGGAGTCTATTCCAACACTCTCTAGCTGGATCTAATTTGTGGTTAATACTCTTGTGCTCAAAGCATTTGCCACCTTATTCTTGACCCCTTTCTTATGCTTAAGAGTGAAAGTGAAGGCTTGTAGGGTCTCTACCCACTTCATATGCCTATGGTTCAAATTTTCTTGGCTATTTATGAAACTAAGGGCCTGATTGTCTGTGAAAACTATGAAATACTTAGGTAGTAAGTTGTGTCTCCACTTTTTCAAGGATTGCACTAGAGCATACATCTCTAGGTCATAGGATGAGTACTTCCTCTTTGCCTCATTTAATTTCTCACTAAAGAAGGCAATCGGCCTTCCTTCCTGACTAAGCACTACCCCAATAGCCATGTGATTGGCATCACATTCCACTTGGAATATTTTGTTGAAATCAGGTAGGGCAAGGACCGGCTACTCTGCAACTCTCTTCTTCAATGTTTCAAATGAGATATCTGCCTCTTTAGTTCAACTGAACCTGCACTTTTTTCCTCCCTTTATGGTGTCAAGCATTGGAGCACAAATATGGCTAAATCCCCTTATAAATTTCCTATATAATATGGCTAAACCATGGAAGCTTCTAACATCATTCATTGTTCTAGGTGTAGGACAATATAATATAGCACTCAACTTTTCTTGATTCATTTTTAACTCACCATATGAGATTACAAATCCCAAGTAGATGATCTCTTCCTGCATAAACAAACACTTTTCCAAATTGATCATTAATTTCTCTCCATACAATCTCCTTAGGACCAAGTCTACATGTTTTAGGTGCTTTTCTTTGGTTTGACTGAAAATTAGAATGTCATCTAGGTAGACTATGACAAATTTTCCTATGAAATCTCTCAAAACTTCATTCATTAACCTCATAAAGGTACTTGGTGCATTAGATGAGCTAAAGGGCATGACGTTCCACTCATACAACCCCTCATTTGTTTTAAATGCAGTCTTCCACTCAACTCCTGACCTAATCCTAATCTGATGGTAGCCACTTTTCAAGTCAATTTTTGTAAAATATCTAGCACCCCCCAAACAATCTAACAAGTCCTCAATCCTAGGCATTGGAAATCTATACCTGATAGTAATTTTTTTGATAGCCCTTGAGTCTTTTCAAAGTATCCAAGTGCCTTCCTTTTTGGGTGCCAAGACTTCAGGGAGTGCACATGGGCTCAAACTTTTGCCATTCAGTCCGGACTCCAGCAGTTCTTCAATCTGTTTTGCCATCTCAACATTCTGATTCGGGGTGAGCTTATATGCAGCTTTGTTAGGTAGGGTGGATCCAGGTATAAGGTCTATGCAATTATCTATATCCCTCATAGGAGATAGTGTCCTTGGCATGCCATCAGAGATGATGCCTTTGTACTTGTTTAGTAACTACTGCACTGCAAGGTCAACCAACCTCAATTTGTCTCCTTTCTTGTCTTCAGACTTCTCCACCTTTGTCACTTTGGGACTAGGAATAAGTGTTGGCATATGTGCAAGAGTATGATGACATGATGATATTGTATGTTGTCATTGATGACAATATGCTGAGAAGTGAACTGGTATATTGAAGTTAAGCAACTAGCAAAGAGAACCGGTATGGTGGTGTAAACTGGTACATGTGCAATAAGTGAAGTGGTATGCTTGTCCAAGTGAACTGGTATGATGTTGTAAACCAGAACCGGTATGTTGGAATGAGAAACGGTACATGGAATGTGGTAGGACTACCGGTTGGTAGTCTTAGTTTCATGGTTTCCGGTTGAAGTGTTAGTGAAGCAATATGCTTGTCCAAGTGAACCGGTATGATGTTGTGAACTGGAACCGGTATGTTGGAATGAGAACCATTACATGGAATGTCATAGGACTATTAGTTGGTAGTCTTAGCTTCAGGGTTTCCGGTTGAAGTGTTCCAAGCCTGTGTGATTCAACTGATGACATTATGTGATGAGTTAGAATTGTAATGGAGATCAGATCGTGTTGCCACATCAATCTCGTGCACGTGAAGGATCTTGCATGAAGGAGATTGATCCTATCTACCTCGGGAATGTGCGAAGTCTTTGCAAACGGTGGAGAACGCGTGATGGGTTATCACCTCCATGAAGCGGTGAAGAACAAATGATGGAGAATGTCTTGAGATCTATTCAAGACCATTGTATTCAAATGCAAAGTGCTCAATGGTCAGGATTGAACCGATCAATTGCTTAACCTAAGTGTTTAGGGTTTAGGGTTTATGTTGCCAACCTATTTGTGTTCTATAAGGTCGATATTGTGTTTCATGTTAAGGTTGTTGGCAAATGTTGTGTGTGTATCTAAGTGCAGAGATACGTGATTCTTGCCAGACTAGATAAGATGATTGATACTTGCATAGTGTGTGTGCAGAAGGAAGGAACTAAAGTGGATCTCCATTGGCATTGAGTGCTATTACCAAATCATTGTAACACCTGTTGATTTTTAACTACTTCAATAGTTAGAAAATCCGTTAACCGGGTAGCTTTAACTAGCTTGCTGTAAATCCTTTAACAGGTTGACTCAAAGCCATTGAGCTCATAAAATCCTCTGACAAGGTAACCTCTAACAGGGTTTAACCCTTAACCAGGTATTCTAGCCATCCCTTAATCGGGTGATCCCTAACAGGATCAGTTCCTAACAGAACCTGTTGTAACAGTCTTTAACCAGACTAGGCTCCTAACAGAGTGGACTTCTAAAGAGTTCAAAAATAGCTTGTGGGTATTCATCCGCACCGTGGTTTTTCCTAGTTGGGTTTACACATGAAAAATGTGTGTGTCATGTGTGATGCCTCTTTCATGTGATGCTTTGTTATTTTCTATCAAGCGGTGAATCATGTTATGCTAGTAAGTTATTGTGTCCCTGATGATAGATTTTCTGTTTATGCATAAGAACAAAGTGGAAATGAGGAAGTAGGTTGTGTGGAAAGCTAAGAAGATTGACCGGTTCATGTCTTTCATAGTTGCACTGTGTTTAACCGGTAGCAGTCTGGTTTGAACCGGTGTTAGGGATTGCTAATAGTTTATAGTCTGCAATCAAACCAGTTCAGGAGAATTTATTTTTTTGTGCCTATATGGATTCACCCCCCCCACTCAGTATCGGTTTGGTACTCACTTTTCATCATTGAGTTATCACTTGGTATTAGAGCATCCTCCAGGTCCTCTGTGTTGTAAGCTTAACCGCTTGAGGGAAAGATCCAATTGCAATGATGAAGAGGGAAGGTCCAAAGTTCAATAGAGATAACTTTAAAATATGGAAGGACAGAATGAAGATATACATCAGAAGCATGGGTGCTCAACATTGGAGCTATGCTGAGAATGTTTATGTTATCCCTACCGGTACTCGCACCGATGACCAAAAGAGAGAGATCCAAGAGAATGGGAAAGTCATGGAAGCCCTAGTCAGTAGCTTATCTAACATTGAGTTTATTGATATCCAGGATAAAGACAATCCCAAAGAAGTATGGGATACTCTTGAGAATATCTATGGAGGTGATGAAAATGTAAAACAAGCTAAGGAAGAAAGCAGTAGAGGGAAGTTTGAAGACATGCGGATGGTTGAAGGTGAGACCATTCAACAATATGGAATACGAATCAAAACCATTGTTGGAGATATCAAGAGTGTAGGTGGTAAAATGGAAGATTCCACTGTTGTCAGCAAAGTTTTGAGATCCTTATTATTGGTCTATGCAATAAGGGTTTCTGCTATTCAGGAGTTGAGATCAATAGACAAGACTAAGGTATCCCTAGACTCCATCATTGCAAAGTTGACAGCCTATGAGCTAAATAGTTTTGATGGTAGTGTTCAAAAGACTGAATCAACTTTTAGAGCATCTACTGCACCATCCAGAAAAGGAAAAGAAGTAAGCACCAGCGGTGAACCAAGAGAAAGTAGAGAAATAGATGATGAGGAGATTCTAATGGAATTTGAAGCTCTTCTTGCCAAGAGACTTCCTAAGGGAACCGACAAATACAGAGGTAAGCTTCCTTTGAAATGCTTTTCTTGTAATCGGATAAGACACACCGCTATAAACTGTCCTAATGGTGATAGCAAGGACAAACCGGAAAGGTTCAAGAAATTCAGAGGAGGAAACCGGAGAAACTATTTTGTAGTAGTTGATGAAGGTGTCACAGATGAGGAATCAGAAGATGAATAAAATGAAGATATTGTGTTTGTTGCAGTCAAGGAGGATGTGTCAGACAAGAAGGCTCTTGTCTCCCGCTTTGATAATTCCAATGAGTGGATTATTGATAGTGGTTGCTCTCACCATATGACTGGTGACCAGAGGAAGTTTATATCCCTGGAAGAGTATGATGGTGGTGTGGTTCATTTTGGTAATGATGCACCATGTATGGTCAAAGGTAGAGGGTCCATCTCTCTAAATGGAAAGAGCAGTGCTGACAATGTGTATTGGGTGGAAGGTCTCAGACACAATCTATTGAGTGTTGCCCAGCTGAATGACGGTGGACTCACTCTGGAATTCAAAAACGGAGTCTGCAAAATCAAAGGAAAGAATGGTGAACTGATGGCCACTGGTATGCAGACCAAAGGTAACTTATTTCAGCTGAATGCAAATATAAGTACATGTCTTATGGCTAAGTTTGGTGATAGCTGTATATGGCATAGGAGACTCTGCAATGTAAACTTTGATAACATAGTAAAGGCCAGTAAGATCAAGGTAGTTAGAGGACTGTCGATGCTGAGCAAACTAGAAAATCCTTTGTGCAGAGAATGTCAATTGGGGAAAATGTCTTCCTCAACCTTCAAAGGTAAATCTTTCACTACTGACAATTTAGTTGATCTTGTGCATACTGATTTGTGTGGTCCTATGAAAACTAGGAGTGTGCAGGGAGATAGGTATTTTATGATTCTAACAGATGATTGCTCAAGAATGATGTGGGTCACATTCTTGAAGGACAAATCTGAAGCTTTTGGAAAGTTCAAAGCTTTCAGAGCACTGGTAGAAAAGGAAAGTGGTAGAAGAATCAAATGCCTTAGAACTAATCAAGGAGGGGAATTCACATCTGGTGAATTCAACAAATATTATGAAGAGAATGGCATCAAGAGGCAATTGTCTGCCCTCGGACTCCACAACAGAATGGCTTAGCAGAGGGGAACAACCAGACTATGGTTGAAGAGGCTAGAACTATGTTGATCCAAGGAAAGGTTACTCACACCTTTTGGAGGGAAGCGGTGAGCACTACAGTCTACACAATGAACTGGGTACTCATCAAAAAGGGAAAGGATAAGACTCCTTATGAGTACTTGACTGGTAAGACACTAGTGGTAAGATACTTTAGAGTGTTTGGTAGTAAATGTTACATCAAGAGGAGTTAACATCAGAGCAAGTTTGATGCTAAATGTCATGAGGGAATATTCCTAGGGTATTCCACTAAGAGCAAAGCTCTCAAATGTTTCAACAATAGGACTTAGAGAATTGTTGAAATCATCAATGTTAGGGTTGATGAAAACTCTGGGAAACCTGAGGAAATCGGTAGTGAGCAAGTAGGAGATGAACTGGTAGTAACCTTTTGGGAACCAGTTGCAAATCAGCCTAGTACCAGTAATTGTGCTCCTACACTAGTGGATGCTGATGAAGATGAGGATGAAGAAGAAAAGCAAGAGGAATCTTGTAAGAACATACTTAGGTATGTCAAACTCAATCATGATCCAAAGCAAATCATAGGAGACAAGGATGCAGGAATCCTTACAAGAAGAAAGGTCAGAGAAAACTCATGTATGATCTATGAATTTGAGCCTAAATCATTCAAAGAGGCACATAAAGATGAAGATTGGATCAAGGCAATGGAAGAAGAACTTGATCAGATAGAAAAGAATGGTACATGGTCCTTGGTACCCAGAACGAAGCATAAAAATGTCATTGGTACCAAATGGGTTTTTAGAAATAAGCTGAATGAAGATGGGACAGTGATAAGAAACAAAGCTAGACTGGTGTGTAAGGGGTATGCTCAAGAAGAAGGAGAAGACTATGGAGAAACCTTTGATCCAGTAGCTAGATTGGAAGGAGTTCGTATGCTTCTTGCATATGTAGCTTTTAAAGGATTCAAGGTATACCAAATGGATGTAAAATCTACATTCCTAAATGGAATACTTGAAGAGGAGGTGTATATAGAGCAACCAGATGGGTTTTCCCTATCAGAAGACAGTGACATGGTGTGTAGGCTACATAAAGCCTTGTATGGACTAAAGCAGGCACGTAGAGCATGGTATGAGTGCTTGCACTCCCATCTTGTGAAGATTAGATTTGAAAGAACAAGTGAAGATAGAAATATCTACTTGAAATCAGAAGGAGATCAGATTTTGATTTGTGAAGTATTTGTTGATGACATCATCTTTGGAGGAGATGACAAGATGAGTCATGATTTTGCCGATGAGATGAAGAAGGAATTTGAGATGTCACTCATAGGGGAGATTAAGTTCTTCATTGGACTGCATATTCAACAAATGAAAGATGGAATCTTTATTACTCAGTCCAAGTATGTCAAAGAGGTGTTGAAGATCTTTGGTATGGAAGACAGTAAACCAGTTGGTACACCAATGGTGACCGGTTGTAAATTATCAAAGAAGTGACTCAGCACTGGTAAATGAGAAGGAATACCGATCAATGATTGGTAAGTTGCATTATGTAGTGCATAGCAGACCAGACATTGCACATGTAGTGGGTATTACCACTTAGTTTTAACAAAGCCCAAGAGAATCCCACTTGGTAGCAGTCAAGTGGATTCTTAGATATCTGAAGGGAACTATTGACTATGGGTTATGGTATCCATACAATAATAATTTCAACCTAAAAGTGTTCATAGATGCTGATTGGGCTGGTAATGTAGATGACCGAAAGAGAACAACCGGTGGTGCATTCTTTCTTGGTGGTAGATTGGTCTCATGGATGAGTAAAAAGCAGAGTTGTATCTCTCAATCTACAGTAGAAGCGGAGTATGTTGCATCTTTTATGAACTGTACCCAGACTATTTCGATGAAGCATGTATTGAATGGCTTCAAAGTTCCTGTATCTGAACCAGTAAGTATATTTTGTGACAATACAAGTGCAATTAACATATCCAAGAATCCGGTTTTACATGCTAGAACCAAGCACTTTGAACTCAAGTATCATTTCTTAAGGGAAAAGGTTCAAAACAAAGAGGTTGTATTGGAACATGTTTCCAGTAAGGAGCAGTTAGCAGACATATTCACCAAGCCTCTACCAAAGGCTTCATTTACCTATTTGAGAGGTGAATTAGGGGTGCTGCCCCTTCAAGAGGTGAACTAAAAGTATGTGCTCCACATCAGTTAGGTATTGCAATGTCCAATCTTTTTCAGGATTGATGTGTTGAAGGATGATACTCCTCAGGGGGAGAAACATAGTGGAATAGGGAAGCTTGTGCCTCCACTTTGGCATTGTTGTCAAAGGGGGAGAAGATGTGAAGTGGGGAAGATATTTGCAGCAATAGGGAGAAGATGTGATGCTGAGTGATATCTTTGTATATTGCCATCAATGCCACAGGGGGAGATTGTTGGCATATGTGCAAGAGTATGATGACACGATGATATTGTATGTTGTCATTGATGTCAATATGCTGAGAAGTGAACTGATATGTTGAAGTTAAGCAACTAGCAAAGAGAACCGATATGGTGGTGTAAACCAGTACATGTGCAATAAGTGAAGCGGTATGCTTGTCCAAGTGAACCGATATGATGTTGTGAACTGGAACCGGTATGTCAGAACGAGAACCGGTACATGGAATGTGGTAGGACTACCGGTTGGTAGTCTTAGCTTCAGGGTTTCTAGTTGAAGTGTTAGTGAAGCGGTATGCTTGTCCAAGTGAACCGGTATGATGTTGTAAACCGGTATGTCAGAACGAGAACCAGTACATGGAATGTGGTAGGGCTACCAGTTGGTAGTCTTAGCTTCAGGGTTTCCAGTTGAAGTGTTCCAAGCTTGTGTGATTCAACCGATGACATTATGTGATGAGTTAGCATTGTAATAGAGATCAGATCATGTTGCAACATCAGTCTTGTGCATGTGAAGGATCTTGCATGAAGGAGATTGATCCTATCTACCTTGGGAATGTGCGAAGTCTTTGCAAACGATGGAGAATGCATGATGGGTTATCTCCTCCATGAAGCGGTGAAGAACGAATGATGGAGAATGTCTTGAGATCTGTTCAAGACCGTTGTATTCAAATGCAAAGTGCTTAATGGTCAGGATTGAACCGATCAATTGCTTAACCTAAGTGTTTAGGGTTTAGGGTTTATGTTGTTGACCTATCTGTGTTCTATAAGGTTGATGTTGTGTTTCATGTTGAGGTTGTTGGCAAATGTTGTGTGTGTATCTAAGTGCAGAGATACGTGATTCTTGCCAGACCAGATAAGAGGATTGATACTTACATAGTGTGTGTGCAGAAGGAAGGAACTAAAGCAGATCTGCATTGGCATTGAGTGCTATTACCAGATCATTGTAACACCTATTGATCTTAACTACTTCAACAGTTAGAAAATCCCTTAATCGGGTAGCTTTAACCAGCTTGCTGTAAATCCTTTAATAGGGTGACTCAAATCCATTGAGTTCATAAAATCCTTTGACAAGGTAACCTCTAACAAGGTTTAACCCTTAACCGAGTATTGTAGCCATCCCTTAACCGGGTGATCCCTAATAGGATTGGTTCCTAACAGAACCTGTTGTAACAGTCTTTAATTGGACTAGGCTCCTAACAGAGTGGACTTCTAAAGAGTTCAAAAATAGCTTGTGGGTATTCATCCCCACTGTGGTTTTTCCCAGTTGGGTTTCCACGTGAAAAATGTGTGTGTCATGTGTGATGCCTCTTTCATGTGATGCTTTGTTATTTTCTGTCAAGCGATGAATCATGTTATGCTAGTAAATTATTGTGTCTTTGATGATAGATTATCTATTTATGCATAAGGACAAAGTGAAAATGAGGAAGTAGGTTGTGTGGAAAGCTAAAAAGATTGACCGGTTCATGTCTTTCACAGTTGCACTATGTTTAACCGGTATTAGTCTAGTTTGAATCGGTGCTATGGATTGCCAGTAGTTTACAGTCTGCAATCAAACCAATTCAGGAGAAGTTTTTTGTTTGTGCCTGTACTGATTCACCCCCCCCTCTTAGTACCAGTTTGGTACTCACTTTTCATCATTGAGTTATCAATAAGAGCATAACAAACAATGCCTTCATCAACTATCCTCTTCATGAATTGCTTTCCTCCTACCACCAACACCTTGGCCTCCTTTTATTTTGTTTCCTCCTGACTCTCCATAAAAGGTAACAACTCAATCACCTTACCATCTTTGGTGATTGAATATGTGTTCCTAGCACCATCATGTTGTGCCTTCAAATCAAATTGCCATGGTTTCCCAAATAGGAGATGGCAAGCATCCATCTTTGCAATGTCAAACAACAACCTATCCTTATAGGTTCCAATATGGAATTCTACCCAAGCCTGCTCTTCCACAACAACTTCCTGACCTTGGGTGAGCCATGAGACCTTGTAGGGAAAAGGGCAAGGTAGTCTTCTCAATTTTATCTTCTCCACCATTTCTAGAGACACAAAGTTTTTAGTTGATCCAGAATCTATTAGAACCGTGCATACCTTTCCACCCGCTTTGCAAGTGGTCTTGAATAGAGACTTTCTTTGTGGGGGTTCTTTGTTAGTCATCTTCATGGTAGTTACAACTCTTCTTATCATTAAAGATTCACCTCTTTCAGGGTAACCATAGCTATTAGGGGTATTGACACTCTGGTATGTATTTGCACTTGCCACACTTTGGTAATCAGATTCTTGGACCAAGTTACTTCTTCTTTCCCCCATGGAACTAGTAGGCTTGTTAGGACACCTATTGGCCATGTGCCATTCTTGATTGTAGTTATAACATCTGATTGGGCTTCTACCTTGAGATATTCCCCTAAATGGTGGTCTTCTTCCTCTGAAGTTACCCTTTTGATTGTATCCTCCATTGTTATTGTGACTACTTTCTCCTTTAGTGCCTTCTTGATTTGCTTCACCTTGGTTTCCAAAAACATTTCCATTACCTCTTAAAAAAATTCTTCCCCCTCTCTGTTGTCTTCCTCTTCCTTTATTGTTCTGATCTTGTCTGCTTTTTATTTTCTTTTCCACCTTGATGGCAAGTTGATGGCATTTTCCAACTGTATCGGGGCTAAGGAGGTTTAGTTCTTCTTGGATGTTGTACCTTAATCAATTTAGGTACCGGGAAACTTTTTCACTCTCCTCCTCCTTTGTCTTAGTCTTCATACATAGCCTTTGGAACTCCTCAGTGTAAGAGTTCACATCCATCTCCTTATGCTTGAGATTTTGCCTCCTCTTGTGGAGTTGAACTTCATAATCCTTGGGTACATAAGCCTCCTTTACTAAGGCAACCATCTTTTTCCAAGAAATAATCTTGGGTTTGTTGTCATTTTCTCTCTCTTCCTAGACAAAGTTCCACCAAGTTAGGGCGGCTCCCTTCAACTTGGATTTAGCAATCTTCACGTTCTGGTGCCCTGGAATGTCTTCACATTCAAAGAAACTGGATAGGGAGTCTATCCAATCCACCACTACATCTGGTTCCATCTTCCCAGTGAAAGTTGGAAAATCAATCTTCTGCTCTATGGTTCTTCTCTCCATGGTCTTGAGGGCATTAAGGAAGTGCCTCTGGTCAGGAGGAATTGCCTCTTCCTCTGGCATAGGGATCTCAACTTGATTCTCGTCTTCACCGCTACCAGTGCCTCCATCTTCCTTCCCATCTACTCTACCCCTCAACCTCTCTATCTCCTTTTGCATGGCCTTTTAAGCATTAGCCCACTCTCTCACAATCTTTGCCAATTCCATGCTGGTGATTGGTTCCCTAGGGACTTCTTCCTCTCCCTTTGCCATTTTCTCAAAATCACTACCTCTTTACCAAAGTCGCTACTAGATTTGATACCACTTGATGCAGAGCCCTTCTTGTATCTTTTCAAACACTCCAAGATGTATGACATTGACCCCTCAAAACACCAATGGGATCCTACAAAGCAAGGCTCTACAATCTTAATTCCATTTCCTCATCTCACTCAAAGATTCATACTACTCAAATTAAGTAACTTACTCCATTATGCATCATGAATCCTCCTAAGGTTCTTGACCTTCACAACCTCTATTTTGGATCATACAACCCTCACATGGACCAGACCAAACACCAGTTTCAAGGATGCAACCCAATTCCCTATGACACCTTCACAATTAGGCCTATTTGCTTGTAGCCCTTAGAGGCGGGTAATAGGACCTTAAGTCCAAAATTTTCCAAACACCCTAGCAAAAAGATCATAGATTTAGATACTAATTATGGTCTTACACAATCCCCTAAGAGGAGGAGTCAAGATCTGACAAGAAAAGGTCTGAACCCGGTGATGACCAACTGTCCTAAAGGGCTAATTAGGCCTCCATTTGTGAAGCAACTATATCAAAATGGAAACACCTTACAATCACAACCCCATGAGAATGTGGGGAATCATAAAGCATTAGAGATTCCAGGGTTACACACCTGGAATCATTGCCAATTATCCTCTAGGGTCACTGTTGTAGTCTAAGGGCTAGGTAGCCACATAGAGATGTCTACCTAGGGCCTGATCAAACACCCATCTCCCTCGCTCCTCCTAAAAAATTCTTTTGGAATCATAGAGTACATAGGCCATACTTTTATTCCACCCACTTCCATGAAGTTTAGATGGATAGGTTGCAAGTTATGGCCATGGAAAGGCGAAACCCTAGGTAAACCCTAGTTTTCTAGGTACCTACAACAAAACTTGAATATTTGAAGAAAAACAAATGATCAAGACCTCAAATCAAGACAAAATTATTGGTAACTCACTGCAATAAAAAAATCACAACATTTGGGATTGGTCCCAATCTGTACAACTCCGTACTTCGTGCCAAAACTTCACAATTGCAGGAAAAACTCAAAATTTCTTATTGTTTGCAATCATAGAATCTTTTCTCTGTACAATATCTCTTTGGTAATTGTGTCCACAAGGTTTTTATACCCCTCTACAACTTATCCCAATCAAAAACAATAGGTTAGAGCCATTGGAGGAGTTAAACCAACAAAAATTCAAAAAGTTGCACAAAAGTTGCTCATGACAACTTTTGACAAAGTTGTCAAAAATATCATTTCTTGCACCTGAATGACTTGGGTCAATACTAACACCTATAAACACCCTATAAGATCATAAAACAACTAAAACCACTTGGAAAAACCTATCCTAAGCATACTTAGTCCCCTTTTGTCCAAAAGTCCTAATTGGCTTATCAAGATGCCAAAATAGGAGTTTGGCTCACAAGATGGGGTCCTTTATTACAAACACAAAATACATGATTGAAAACACAAGGAAAAAATCCTAAGACATGTTCAAGGTCTTATGCTTCCTCCTCTAAGCTTGAATGATCATGTAGAAGGGGTGCCCCTGCACCACGGTAAGACCCCTTATGAACTATGGTTTGGACATACACCTACTATTAAATATTTCAGAATTTTTGGAAGTAAATGCTATATCAAAAGAAATGATTCAATTGGAAAGTTTGATCCTAGATGTGATGAAGGGATATTTCTTATTTATTCAATTTAGAGAAAAGCATATAGATGTTATAACAAAATATTGCAAAAAATTGTTGAGAGTGCTAATGTGAAAGTGGATGAACTATACATAAATCATTCTATATCATATGACAGAGAACCGATAGTGGAAATGGTCATAGTTGAACCGACAATGCCTCAACCGGTACAAGAAGCTGAGATAGTTACACTGACACAATCATCAAATTCAACTGTGACTGTTGATCACAACAGTGAACCTGAAGTTCAAAAGACACCAAGGTATGTAATATTAAATCATTCTGAAGATCAAATTATTGGAGATAGAAACAAGGGAGTTATGACAAGAAGAAAACTGGCAAATGAAGAGGTATGTCTTATTTCTCAAGTTGAAATGACAACTTTTATTGAAGCTTGTAAGGATAAACATTGGTTAAAGGCTATGGAAGATGAATTAGATCAAATAGAGAAGAATGAAACTTGGTCTTTAGTTTCTCGGCCTAAAAATAAGAATGTTATTGGAACTAAATGGGTTTTTAAAAATAAACTGAATGAGTATGGTCAAGTTATAAGAAACGAGGCTAGATTGGCTTGTAAAGGATATTCTCAAATGGAAGGAATTGATTATGGTGAGACATTTGTACCTGTAGCTAGAATTGAAGTTGTTAGACTATTTATTACCTATGCAGCTTATAAGAACTATAAGGTTTATCAAATGGATGTCAAATGTGCATTTCTAAATGGTGAGCTTGAGTAAGAAGTTTACATTAGGCAACCTGATGGATTTTCACTGACAAATGACAAAGATATGGTTTGCAGATTGAAGAAAGCTTTATATGGTTTGAAATAGGCTCCTAGAGATTGGTATGCAAGGTTGTATAAATATCTTTTTAAGGTTGGTTTTACTAAAGGCAGTGTTGATAGTAATCTATACTAGAAGATCACTGATAATGATATTCTGATTATTGAAGTTTTTTTTGGTGATATCATTTTTGGAGGAGGAGATAAATTGTGCATGGAATTTTCTAACAACATAAAAAATGAATTTGAAATGTCCATGATTGGTGAGATGAAATTTTTCTTAGGTTTGCAGATTACTCAAACTGACAAAGGGATTTTTATTTGTCAAAATAAGTATCTGAGGGAATTGTTGAAAAAGTTTGGTACATAGAATTCCAAACCAGTAAGTACTCCTATGGCTACAAGTGAGAAATTATCCATCAAGGATACTTCTACACCAGTAAATCCGATAAGGTATAAATCTATGATTTGTGGTTTGTTATATCTAACTCAGACTAGACCTGATATTATGAATGTAGTAAGTATTGTTTCAAGATATCAAAGTAATCCTAAAGAAAATCATGAATGTGTAGTAAAGAGAATATTTCGGTATTTGCAAGGAACAATAGAATATGGTTTATGGAATTCCAAAGATGATGATTTCACTTTATGTGCATATACTGACTCAGATTGGGTAGGTGATACTGATGACAGGAAGAACACTTTTGGTGGAGCTTTCTTTCTTAGAAAGAAACTGGTTTCATAGATTAACAAAAAATAGTCATGCATTTCTTTATCTACTGCAGAAGTTGAGTATGTTGGAGTACCAACTAATTGCACTCAAGTTTTATGGATGAAGCAAATGTTGAAGGATATCAGGGTAAATTATAGTGAACTGGTAGTTATCTACTGTGATAACTCTGTAGCTATTGACATCTCTAAGAATCTGGTATTTCACTCTAAGATTAAGCATATTTCAATAAAGTATAACTTTCTAAAGGACAAGGTAGAAGAAAAGGAAGTCAAATTGGTTTATGTGAACACTAAAGAATAGATTATTCACTAAACCATTGTGTAAGGAATCATTTGAATATTTGAGAGATAGGTTAGGGGTTTCTGCCTGATGAAGTTTGTCATCAGTCTGATATGCATTATCATAAGCATTATTCATTCCAACACTGATGAATGGTGCTACTACTTAGGGAGAGTAGTCAACTTTGAGATTCAGAGGTTCATATCATTGCTTTGATATTTTTATCAGATTTCGAGCATTGATGTCAAAGGGGGAGTGATAGTAATGTGAAAAATCATTCCGAACCTTACAGAGATATCATTCACATGGGGAGAGATATTGATTGTTGGTTATCTTCCACATGGGGAGACTTGTTTGGCATCTCTTGGTACTTAGATGTTTTTCACATCTAGTGTTGCCATCAATGCCAAAGGGGGAGATTGTTGGAATTATGGATGAATTGATTATGTGTTGTATTGATGTTTTGTCATTGATGTCAACATTAGCTGATATGGATGGTTACCGATAGAAAAGTTTTGGTTACCGATAGAAGTTCTAGTGTTACCGGCAGAAGAGACTATCTGTTGGACACTTCCGGCATGATTGGATCAGTAAAGATTCTCTATGAGCATGTTTTGGTCAGTTGTTATTGGCTTGGTAATTGGATGTTATCATACACTTTGGTAAACCCTTATTGGCACTAGTTTAGGGCTTTATCGATAGAGCTTTCATTGAGGAATCATGACAGGATGCACAATTGGTGTTGGTGTAGCTTCTTCAAGGATTTTAGGATGCTGAAGATGTTCTTTGATCATGCTTCAAATGCTTGAAGACTTTTCTTTGGCATGGTGGACCCATAATAGGTCTGGTACCTATCTAGGTTATGGACCGGTATCATGCTAATGTGTACTCTACATGTTACCGAGATGATTCTAGATGATTTATGGATTTGTTATTATTGTTTTGTTCTTAAGACGACATGGCATATCATTATAAATGGAATTATGTAATGATATTATTAGGTGGCTGACCTAATCGGTTTAGGCTTTAGGGTTTGTATAAATAAGAGGTAGAAACTCTTTGTAAAGAATCATGGCTGTTGGAAAGATCATGGTCAAGGAATGTAATGTGCGAATATTGTAATATCATTCATGTAGAGGAGTTGGTTGCTTAGTGGTGATCGAATTGGATTTAGAAGAGGATTTAGTCCTCCGACATTGAGCTTAACCAAGATTGTAATTAGGCATAGTAGATGCTATTTCCAGCAGTTCACTCTATTGGATTGTTGTCCATTTATCTTGAGAAGGTTGTAGCCTCTCTATAGTTAGTGAGACTCTTTTGTAATGAGAAGTACGCTCTAAGCAGTGTGCCTTCTTGCAAGTGCAGGCCCCTCATTGTAATACATACTTTCTACAGAAGTATCATCTAACCGTGGGTAGGTTTCCCACCATGGTTTTTCCCTTTCCAGGTTTTCCACATACAAATCATGGTGTTATGTGGTATGGTTACTTTACATTGATTATCTGGTTAATTATTAAGTTGTATTGTTTATCGGTATCTATTCCTACCAAGATCTGTCTATGCTTTACCAGTACTTGATTTGTTTAAGGTGATATTGTGGATTAAAAGTTATAATCTGTTAACAACTGATTCACCCCCCCCCCTCTCATTTGTTCATCGGTTATCCTAACACGTATCTACCTAGGTAGGTTGTACTTGGACAATATGACTTGTACTTTCCTTAAATGGTGTTGTATTACACACATAAACAACATAGAAATTGATATGTCCTCATTAAGTTAGTTAGGTTTCTCTCATATATCTTTTGCATGAAAAATCATTGAATGAAATAATATTATTGTATGATTTTGATCTTTTAATTTGTGTTTTATTTTAGTTTTATCGATCTTGGCCAGCTATATTCATAGCCAAATATTACACTGTAATAGACTATACTTTGTAATTTGAGTTACAATTCTCTTCCATATACTTTATCTAGCAGATGTACTTGTGTATTAATCATTAGTTGGAAATAGAAGTAAAATGGTGATAGATACCATGTGTATATGGTGTATTTACATGTGGATATGAGGGTGGCAAGTGTTGGACCAATGTGGTACTAGTTAGATGGTAGGAAATAGTGGTTCCAAGTGTTGTATATACATAGTTCTGATTAGATACCTTGGCTAAATAATATTAACTCTAGACACATGTCAAATGCATATGATGTTGAAGTGAATATGTTGAGTAGACACATGTACACCTATGTGCAAGGTTGCACATAATGGAGAGGTTTAAAGGAAAGTGTCATTAAGATATTATAGAAGTTGTTGCAGGAGACTCTTTGAATGGTATATGGCCATGATCTTGCTTGGTGCAACCATGCATTGATTATCGTGAAGCCTTTCTACCATAAGCCTTATTTATGTGATGCATTTTGGTATTATATGATCACTTGAGGGAATATAAAAAAATGAGATGGAAGATATTGAATTAATGTGTAGATTTGTAATTTGTGCATAAAATTACATTCAACTTAATCATCATTCCTTATGAAGAAATGATCTCCATTAGGTTCTAATACATAATGAAGAAATCACGCTAATGAAAACTTGAAGAACTAGTGGCTATGCGATATTTTTATGTGCTCGTGTTCATATCACTTATGCCTTTCTTTTGAAGTGGAGTATTTGTTATGCTAGAAATCCCTAGGGGTGCTAACATAGAAACTGAAGTGACCTCATCATGCCAAAAAAATATAGATGATTTATGAACACATAAATTGGGACATACTCAATTTGATATATCAACTTAATGTTGTGTGTGTGAAAAGGTGGAATTTGCATCTATATCTGAATACACAACACTTCAATAATTCATTAGATGCATAGTTAGCAAATCAATAATCAATGAATAATAAAACCATTACAAAGCGACCTATTGCCTTCTAGTAGATGTGAATTGTAGTTTTGCTCTTAGATTTCTCTATGCAATACCAGTGACTAGACAACACTTAAATGAAGGATTTAATCTATATGTATGCAAGATTAAACTAAATATGCAAGATTAAGATAACATGATTCAAGAAATTTATCCATCTATATGATTCTAATCAAGCTAAAATGATTCAAGCAATATGATTAAGCTAATGCAATATTCTCAATGTGCATAATCTTAATGAACCTAGAGCAAAAACAACATAATAACAATAAAATCTCCAGTTTTTTTTTTATTAGGAGATGAGACCCTGAATTTATAGAAAATCCAGAAAGAAATCAATGTTTGAGATCAAATGATAATGAGATGTCAAGGTTCTTCAAGAAGAAGCACAATCCAGGTGAATTGATGTGATTGGCTGCTTTTCTCAGCTTTAAAGGAAATTGAACTAAATTTAAGATAAAATCAGAAAAAACTGATTTATTTCATATTTTTATTCAATTTTGATATTTAATTGATTTAATTGCTTTTCTGAGATTTTTCAATTTAATTCCTTTTTAATTTATTTTTCCAAATTTAATTCTTTTTTAATGATTTAATGGCAAATTGATTTATTAATTAAATATGCTAGGATATTTAATTAAATAAATAGGATAATTGATTAAAATGATTTACTTAGAATGATTAATTAAATAAATAAATATTTAATTAATATAGAATGATTTACTTGCCATGTGACATTGATGACTAAGAATTAATTAATTAGGTGCTCATGATTTATTTAAGTAACTTTGGTTAGGACCTTGGTGATGTAGTTGAGATTAGGGGCCCATGGTTTAGGTGACCATTTTTTAGGGTATTACATTTGCCCCTCTTTGAATTGATGTGCGAGCAACGCATTGATTCAAAGAATAGTTGACGTCGAAGAAATATCAATTCTGAACTTGATGGATCACAAACCAATGAAGAGCGAGATTTTTAGCTTGATTTGAAGAGATGAAGTTGAACAAGTTGATTAAAGCGATATCAATCCTGAACTTGATTGAACTACGACCGATGAAGAACGAAGATACCAATCTTGAACTTGATGGATCAAGAAGCGGGCACCGATCTAGAACTTGATTGAACTAGAATTGGTTGAGCGAAGAGATAAAATCAATTCCGAACTTGATTGAACAAGAACCGATTAGCGAAACAAAATGTCCAACTTGATTTGATGCGATGAAACTGCACACCGATTTGAAGTTTGATTCAGATAAGGACAAACTTGATATGCCCCCAGAGATTGATTGAAGTTCGATTAATCTTTGATTGAAAAGATTTTTTGCTCGACTTTAGATGAAGATTTGAAAAAATTCTTGACTTTTTGATGATGTAATCACTGATAATGTTGACGTAATGAGCATGCCCCCTCGGGAGCAAAATCGAAAGCTAGCAAGATCTCAGTGATTTTAGGCAATTTTATTTAATAAAATGATATACCGATGATAATATGAGCACGATGAGTGGCTGGAGAATTAATTTGAGATCAGAATTGATTCAAGAAAGATTTGAGCGCAAAGTGATGTGAAGAATGACGCGAAGATGGAAGTGTCAAGTGGTCAACGTTGCAAAAATTTGACTAGAAAATTGACGTTAGATTTCGATTTTGATCCCGAAAATGGACTTAGGACAGTTGATTTAGCTAAGAGTACAAATTTTGTGTCAATCGGAGCAAGTTTAAAAATTATAATGATCGTTTCATTTTCAAGCTCTCATTCAAAGGACGAAGAGAACAATGTTATCATGCTGAAATCACTTGAAATGCAAAACATAGTATGAATGCAAACTAGGATCGAGTCACTAGATTTTAATTTGCTTTTTATCATCACTGAGCGGAAATGTAGGAATAAACATAAGCACCAAGGCACAAAAATCCAGTATGACTTGAATGTCACATCTGTTTTAATATAGCAAGCGAACATAAGCATCAAGGCATAAAGAGCTAGGATGACCTAGATGTGGCTTGCGATCAAACACACCGGACAAAGAAGAGTTCCTTCCTTTTCATATGCAATATTGATTATCTTGTCCGTAATGACTCTTTTATCGTTCATATCCTAGGAGAGATTAAGAATGCATCCGGATTGCATAATAAAAAAATTTACTCAAAACAAACAATAAAATGATTCCAACCTCCATGTAGCATACAAATAAATGGAGTCGAGGTATGTGTGGCGAGTTCACCTTTGATGGGAAGGCACTTATCACAGACATGTAAAGATGACTTGGTTGAACTACTTAGGACAATTATTTTGATCAGTTGAGTACCCTAAGACTAGGACGCTGATCAGTTTCAAGCCATGAGGGTTCCAAGAAGAGCCAAGGTGTCAAGAAATGGACTAAAAGGTATGTACATGCTAAAGCAAATTGCAACACTTCAGGATAAGAAATAAGACTAACCTGGACAAAATCCAGCAGACATACTAATCTATGTCATTGTTTTGATTTATGTGATCATTGTGTTGGCTATTTGGTGGAATTGATTATGTGTTGCATTGATGATTGTCATTGATGACAACACTAGTTGTTTGGATGCTTTATTGGCACCCTTCTGGTCCTGATAGGTTAAGTGGTTTCTGGTTAACTTGGACCCGACATGATCCGGTAGGCTCTGGTATAGTTTGGTGATGGAATTGGCTTGTTCATGATACTCATGCTCATATTTGGTCAGTTGGTTTTGGTCAGATGATTGGATGCTATCTTGCTTGCTTAGAAGCTTGGTTTCTGGTTCTAGCGAGGGTTTCACCAGCAAATCTTTTTGTGAAGATCTTCGATGACTTTCATAAGTGGTGTTGGTGCATCTTTTGGTGGAGTTTTAGGATGTTGTTAGTGATCATGTTCGAGACTTGGCAGATGGAGATCATTGCTGAAGCATGTGTACCTATATTGGGTCCCGATTGATCTAGGTTATGGACCGACTTTAATGTAATGTGTGGATTGGACCTATTGATGTATTTCCGAGATGTCTTATGTGTTAGATATTATTTGTTTGGTCTAAGGCTGACATGGTTTGTAATCATGTAATTGGTTTATTTTTTGGTGGTTGACCTGATTATTTATGGTCGAGGGTTTGTATATATAGATGTAAGATCTCATTATAAATCATCATGGTTATTGTTAGAGGTCATAGTCAAGGAATGTAATGTGTGAATAATGTAATATCATTCAGCTAGAGGAGTTGGTCGATCATTGGTGATCGAATTAGGTTTATGTAAGAGGATTTCGTCCTCTGGTATTGAGCTTAACCGGAACTATACTTAGGCATAGGACATGCTATCTTTTGCAGTTCAACACTTCTCAAGATTGTAGTCTGGATTTATATGTAATCAGTGAGGCTCCTTTTGTGATGAGCAGTGCACTCTAGGCTATCGACCTTCCTACAAGTGCAAGCCCCTCAATTATAATTCACATACTTATTGCAGAAGTATCAACTCACTGTGGGTAGGCTTCCCACCGTGGTTTTCCCCTTTACTGGGTTTTCCACGTATAAATCTTGGTGTTATGTGGATGGATTTTATTATGTGATTATTATCTATGCTTAATTAGATTAACCGCTATTCCGGTATTAATGTTTTGGGTTCCGGTATTAAAGTTTAAATTTCTAATGGTTCCGGTAATCTATGACAACTGATTCACTCCCCCCTCTCAATTGTCTTCCAATTATTTGAACTGTCTAACAATTGGTATCAAAGCTTTGGTCCTCTCTGCAGAAAGCTTAACCACTTGAGGAAGATCCTATGGTGACTAACAGTTCAAGTTCATCCAGTTCTTCTAGAGCTATCTTTCAGAGGGATATTCCAAGGCTTGATGGAACAAATTATACAGTATGGAAGATTCAAATGGAGACTCATCCAAGATGTCTTGGCAAGGAGATTTGGGAGATCACACAGAATGGTGTCACACCCTATAATCCGAGATCTAGCAATCCTCCTCTAACAAACCTGGACAAGGAGCTTGAGAATGATTGTAGAGAAAGAGAATCCATCTTGTGTGCACTTTTTTATCAACAAATAATGGGATTAACCGACAAATCATCTGGAAAGGGTATATGGGATAAGTTGGACTCTTAATGAAGGTGACCCTACAGTGAAGATTTCTAAACATGATGGTTACCGAGTGAGATATGAAAACCTGAAGATGGAAGAAGATGAAAGGATTACTGCATTCATAGAAAGGGTAGATGAGATTGTTATGGGAATTCAATGTTGTGGTGGAACTTTGAGTGAAGATGAAATTGTTTCTAAAGTCTTGAAAGCCCTACCACCAGCTTACAAAATGAAGGCTACTGCTATCAATGAGTTGAGAATAATGGCTAATACATCTGTCAACAAAGATACTTTGGTTGGGAAATTATCTGCTTTTGAGCTTGAAGAATTTGGACCTTCTGGAGCTGTGAAGACTGAACCTGTTTTTCATGCATCTGCATCTACAAATGGTAAGCAAGATTGGAAAGCTTTGTATGTAAAAGAATTAAAAGATATAAAAAGAGAAGATGATGAGTTTGAGCAACTTGAAGCACTATTTGCTAGAAGAGTACCTAAAGGACTGGTGGGAAGTAAGTATGAAGGAAAAACACCTTTTAAATGTTTTGCATGTAATAAGATTGGTCATTTTGCATCTAGATGTCCTGAAAGAAGTTCAAGATTTGAAAAAAGAGTTAGAAGATCATTTAAGCCTAACCCTGGATATCAGAACAAGTATAAATACAAGAAAAATAGAGACAAATCATGCTACATAGTGGATGAGGAAGGCATTACTGATTCAGATGATGAATCGGTAGAAGAATCTGCTAGTGGATCTCACAATGGGAAGGAATGGGTGTTCCTAGCTATCAAAGAGGATGATCTGGCACTAGAAGAGAATGTACCTGAAGAGAAGGCACTTGCTGCTAAAATTGAAGACAAAGATGAATGGGTAATTGATAGCGATTGTTCACATCACATGACTGGAGATAAAGGGAAGTTTCTATCTTTGCAAGAATTTGATGGCGGTGTAATTAGATTTGGAGATGACGAATCATGTATGATCAAAGCAAAAGGAACTATATCATTGGATGGTAAGAACAATACCGACAATGTTTGTTATGTTGAAATTTTGAGGCATAATCTTTTGAGTATAGGACAATTGGTAGATAAGGGATTTCAATTACAGTTCAATAATGGAAAATGCAAAATCATTAACAGATCTGGTTTGGATATTGCAACCGGTACATAGACAAAAGGTAATATATTTTATTTGAACTTTGGTGAGAAGACATGTTTGATCACACAGATTGATGAGAGTTGGCTATGGCATAAAAGGCTATGTCATGTGAATTTTGATTGCATTGTGAAGATCAGTTCAACTAAGGTAGTTAGGGACATACCTAAGATTATGAAGCCCTATAATTCGGTATATAAAGAATGTCAAATGGGTAAATAGGTCAGAACCTCTTTTAGGAGTATACAAGATAAATCAAATGACGTTCTTGATCTTATTCATACTGATTTGTGTAGCCTTGCTAGAGTTAAAAAATTTCATGGTGATAGATATTTCATGCTAATCATTGATGATTATTCTAGAATGATGTGGGTTACTTTTTTGAGAGAAAAATCTAAAGCATTTGAAAAGTTTAAAATTTCTAAGGCTAAAGTGGGAATTAAGACATGATTGAATATTAAATGTTTGAGATCAGATCATGATGGATAATTCACATCTGGTGAGTTTAATAACTTTTGTGACAAGCATGGTATAAGAAGACAATTTTCTGCCCCCCAGACACCTTAGTAGAATGGAGTTGTGGAAAGGAGGAATAAAACTATCTTGGATGCTGCTAGAATAGTGATGATGGAAGCTAGTCTACCTCATATCTACTGGAGAGAAGCAGTGAGCACAACAGTTTATACATTCAGCAGAGTACATATCAAAGGATATGAATTATGGTTTGGCAATACACCTACGGTTAAGTATTTCAGAATTTTTGGTAGTCAATGTTATATTAGGATAGATGATATTATTGTGAAATTTGATCCTAGATGTGATGAAGGCATATTTCTTGGTTATTCTAATGAAAGAAAATCATATAGATGTTATAACAAGAGATTATAGAGAATTGTGGAGAGTGCTAATTTCAAAGTAGATGAGTTGAATAGAAGTCAAATCAGTGTTTATGAGAAGGAACCGACAATGGAAAAGATTATATCTGAACTAGTAGCACCTTTACCAGAACAGAGCATTGAACCAGTTTCTCCAAAAACATCAAAGAAATCTACAGTAGCTGAAGAACAGGGAAGAGGAACAGAAAGTTAGAAGACTCCTAGGTATGTGAGATTGAATCATTCAGAAGATCAGATCATTAGGGATAAGAGCAATGGAGTGATGACAAGAAGAAGACTGACAACTAATGAGGTATGTTTAATTTCATAAGTTGAACCGGTATCAGTAATTGAGGCATGTAAAGATGAATATTGGTTAAAAGCTATGGAAGAAGAATTAGATTAGATTGAGAAAAATAACACATGGACCTTGGTTCCCCGGCCTAAAAATAAAAATCTTATTGGAACTAAATGGGTTTTTAGGCATAAATTGAATGAGTATGGTCAAGTTATAAGGAATAAGGCTAGATTGGTTTGTAAAGGATATTCTCAGAAGGAAGGAATTGATTATAGAGAAAGTTTTGCACCTATAGCTAGGATTGAAGCTATAAGATTATTTCTTGCCTATGCTGCTTATAAAAACTACAAGGTTTATCAGATGGATGTTAAATGTGCATTTAGAGTAAGTTTATATTGAGAAACCTGATGGTTTTTCACTATCATATGATACAAATATGGTTTCCAGGTTAAGGAAAGCTTTATATGGATTGAAACAAGCACCTAGAGCTTGGTATGCAAGGTTGGCTAAATATCTTTTAAAGCTTGGTTTTACTAAGGGTAGTGTTAACAGTAATTTATATTATAAGATCACTGATGATGATATACTAATTATTGAAGTATTTGTTGATGACATTATTTTTTGAGGTGAAGATAAGTTATGTATAGAATTTTTGAAGAACATGGAGAAAGAATTTGAGATGTCTATGATTGATGAGATGAATTTTTTCTTAGGTTTGCAGATTACTCAGACTGACAAATGTATTTTCATCTGTCAAACTAAATATGCTAAGGAATTGTTGAAGAAATTTGGTATGGGGGATTCTAAACCGGTAAGTACTCCTATGGTTACAAGTGAGAAATTGACAAGAAAAGATGTTTCAGCACCGGTAAATCCTACAAGATACAAATCTATGATTGGAGGTTTGCTTTATTTGACTTAGACTAGGCCTGACATTATGAATGTTGTTTGTATTGTTTCAAGATTTCAGAGTGATCCTAGAGAAAATCATGAGATGGCGGCGAATAGGATTTTTAGATACTTGCAAGGTACATCAGAATATGGCTTGTGGTACCCTAAGGATGATAACTTTACTTTATGTGCATATACAAATGTTGATTGGTTTGGAGATGTTGATAACTGGAAAAGTACTTCTGGTGGAGCTTTCTTTCTTGGAAAGAAGTTGGTTTCATGGATCGGCATGAAACATTCATGTACTTCTTTATCTACTACTGAAGCTGAGTAGGTTGTTGCTGCTACTAACTGTACACAAGTTTTATGGATGAAGCAAATGTTGAAGGATATAAAGGTGGATTGTGATGCACTAGTAGTTATTCACTGTGATAACTCTGTTGCTATTGATATATCAAAGAATCTGGTATTTCATTTCAAAACAAAGCACATATCTATCAAGTATAACTTTTTGAAGGAGAAGGTGGAAGAAAATTAAGTTAGACTGGTTTATGCGAACACTAAAGAGCAGATTGCAGATATTTTCACTAAACCTTTGTCCAAGGAATCATTTGAGTACCTGAGAGATAGATTGGGAAATTTTGCCCCCCTGGTAGAGACTTGATTGATGTGGTTTGGCATCAGTCTAACATGCATTATCAAAGATACTATTCATTCTGGTAGTGATGTGGGATGCTACTACTCAGGGGGAGTACTTAGCTTTATGATTTAGTGGTTTATGTTCTTGCTTTGATATTTCTGTCAGATTTCTTGCATTGATGTCAAAGGGGGAGTGATATTGATGTGAAAAAGAAAAAGAAAGGGAAACAAATAAAGAAAGGGGGAGAGATATTGATATTCAGAGCTGTATGCGGGATATTGTTGGCTATCTTCCATTGGGGGAGACTTGTTTGGCATTTCTTGGTACTTAGATGTTTTTCACATCTAGTGTTGCCATCAATGCCAAAGGGAGAGATTGTTGGCCATTTGGTGGAATTGATTATGTGTTGCATTGATGATTTGTCATTGATGCCAACACTAGTTGTTTGGATGTGTTACCGACACCCTTCCAATCCCTGTAGGTTGAGTGGTTTCTAGTTAACTTGGATCCGACATGATCTGGTAGGCTCCGATATAGTTTAGTGATGGAATTAGCTTGTTCATGATACTCATTCTCATATTTGGTTAGTTGGTTTTGGTCTGATGATTGGATGCTATCCTGCTTGCTTAGAAACTTGGTTTCTGGTTCCGATGAGGGTTTCACTAGCAAAGCTTTTGGTGAAGATCTTCGATGAATTGCATAAGTGGTGTTGGTGCAGCTTTTGGTGGAGTTTTAGGATGTTGTTAGTGATCATGTTCGAGACTTGGTGAATGGAGATCATTGCTAAAGCATGTGGACCTATATTGGGTCTCGGTTGATCTAGGTTATGGACCGACTTTAATGTAACGTGTGGATTGGACCTATTGATGTATTTTCGAGATGTCTTATGTGTTTGGTCTAAGGCCGACATGGTTTGTAATTATGTAATTGGTTTTTTATTTGTTGCCCGACCTGATTGTTTATGGTTGAGGCTTTGTATATATAGATGTAAGATCTCATTGTAGATCATCATGGTTATTGTTAGAGGTCATGGTCAAGGAATGTAATGTGTGAATAATGTATTATCATTCAGATAGAGGATATGATCGATCATTGGTGATCGAATTGGGTTTATGTAAGAGGATTTAGTCCTCCAGTATTGAGCTTAACTAGAACTGTACTTAGGCATAGGAGATGCTATCTTTTGCAGTTCAACACTTCTCCAAATTGTAGTCTAGATTTATATGTAGTCAATGAGGCTCCTTTTGTGATGAGCAGTGCACTCTAGGTTGTTGGCCTTCCTGCAAGTGTAGGCCCCTCAATTGTAATTCACATACTTACTGCAAAATTATCATCTGACTGTGGGTAGGCTTCCCACCGTGGTTTTTCCATTTACTAGGTTTTCCACATATAAATCTTGGTGTTATGTGGATGGCTTTTATTTTGTGATTATTTTTTAAGCTTAATTGGATTAACTTCTATTCTGGTATTAATGTTTTGGGTTTCAGTATTAAAGTTTAAATTGCTAATGGTTCCGATAATCTGTGCAACTGATTCACCCCCCCCAACTCTTAGTTGGCTTCCAGTTATTTGAACTATCTAGAAGATTGATAGGAATGTCTGGTTTCAAAGAGTGAGTACCTCGTATAAGACCAATTTGTCTAGTTTCGAGTGTACCCTTCCTTGTATAAGACATGTTGATGTTTGACAGAGTTTGATAGATTGATTAACAAGACATGCGATAAGTTTGATTACAGACCTTGAGAGTTTGTCTATTGTTGATTTGGTTTGATGGACGGTCTATGCTTTCTTGCTTTGATTTTTCATTTTTTTGATTTTTTTTTAAGTTTTTGATTTTTAGGAGTTTTTAGGATTTTTATCATTTTTAGGATTTTTTTCAAGACTTTTTATGATTTTTATGATTTTTTCAACTATGCCCCCAGTATGCAGACCTATATGACATGATGATTCATAGAATGCATGCGGAGACAATAAATTTTTGATATGACCTATGTTAATGCAATATACATGATGAAGATGCATTTCTTATTTGAACAAGGATGACTGTGTTTGTTTAGCATTTCGTAATACACCAATTGAATTGGAGGTACAAAATATTTCATAGATAGGTGGTCAATCAATCCTTAAGGTCCCTTGGAACATCCAAACTAACACTTAGTGACTAGGATTTACAAATGGAGATGCGGAAAAATTCCCCATTGATTCTTGAAACTTTGATCTTCTTTTGCCCATGTGAGTGCAAATGAGTTAATTCCTGCTCTTGTGTTCACTAAAGATCCTTAGCAACCTATATGACTAGCTACGTGGATTATCCTAACTTCAAAAGTATCTCGAATAGAGCCTTGCTGCTAGCAAGCTTTTAGAGCTCGACAAGGTTATAGACTGTAATCTCTCGAATATTGCTCCATTGCCAACAGACATCCATATCCCTGATGGAGGTACTCACATGTTCCCATAGTCAAGCTTTTTGTCCAACTTGTATGTGCGATATTGCAGTTATATATCATTTCTCTTTTGCCTTGAGATGAATATTTGACATATCACTTTTTCTTTTTTATTTTCTTGCCTTGACTTGTAAGTAATGAAACCTACTTGGGTGTGACAATTACAATGATGCTGAAGTAGAATTTTAGATTTTTCACTAGTCACATGATCAACTAGGTGTCTAGAATGAATTAGAGATTTTGTTAATGTGTTTGAGATATAGGAATTGATAGATGTTGGGTTAACAAGTCTCAAATAGTGAAATCACTACCCAACCATAAGTAAAGCATCATCACTTGGTGATGTTGAAAATGAATGACCTTAGGACCTCAAAGATTTCATGTCCTAATATCTAAGAAAGGAGACGACCCTTGTTTGTCTTGGATGCAAATGAATGATAAACTTGGACATTTGCCTTGTTTTATTAATGTTGCTATATGCAAATGCAGAAATTTTGTGAATGCAATGCGTTTAAAAAAAAAAAACTACATGTGTTGCAGTGCTTTGAATATAATGATATGCAATGCAAAAAGAAAAACCTAAACTAACCCAACCCTTAGATATAGTATCGTTTAAGGTGCGTGTTGTTCATAGGGTCAGGGAGTCTTGTGTAGGTAGTTCCTTAGTCTTTGTTTGAATAATTGGATAAAGATGTATTTTCCGATAGGATAAGAGGACTCAACTAAGTGTACATGTTCAACATCTCCAATGTTGATTTCCTTAGTTTTTGGATATTGTGATTAAACTAGGGTAAAGTCTTATGCAAAGGATTGGATAAGGGGGATGGAACAGTGAAAAAGAGGTGTTGGATAATGGATCAGATATTGAAAGGTTGGTGCATGAGTGAATGGAATTTTTGGTAGGATCATCATTGGCACACATCTTGAGGGATGGTGGAGTGATGGAGGAACAACTAAGGATTTTGGGACATAAAGATCCAAAATGGATGAAGGAGGTGATGCAGGAATAGATTTGGAAAGTTTGGATGAAGGATCGACAATTTTGGATGCCAATTTGGAATTTTATTTAGACTATTTCTCTTCAAGGATCCGCTTAGGTATCCACATGGTTTTTGATTTTTCATGCTTTTGTAGTTCCTTGGAACACATTGCTTCTACAAATGCCTTAGGAACCCATATAACTTTTGATTTTGCTTTCTTTTGCTCAGTGGGATGAGGTGGAATGGAGGGAATGATAGGATCATGAGAGGGATTTGTAGGCATGATGGATCCTTGAGGTGGACATGGAGGATTATGACAAGGAGATGAAGAGATACTTTGATCTTGACATGGAAGAGGACCATTGGATAGAGTAAGAAGGGTGTTTGACTCTTCATTTTGAATAGGATCGTTTGAAAAGGTGGAAGAGGCATCATGATCTTTCTTAGGAAGTGGATTAGGAATGGGATTTGGAAGGATGCTTTTCTCTTGAGATGGAAGGGGATCATCTTGGAAGAAATGGAAAGGTATAAGGGGATCATCATGGGATTATAGGGAGGTAAAATTCAATTTGTTGGGCCAAGGTAGCCATGGAGATTTATGATAATTTTGATTTGCAAGAATGGATTAGTTTGTAATGAGTAAGATTGCCCTTACTTTTGTCAGATTTCTTTTGATAACTATTGGTTCGAACAGGCATTTTCAATCGACCTGACCAAGAGCTAGGAGTGATATAGAAGTGAAGATTAAATAGGAGCTAGTTGTCCATTTGAGGTTTGATTGAGGAGATGAAGAACAAGTCTGGTTTCAGGAACGATCTATCCTATGTAAGACGTGATCTAAGTAGATCAGATTGATCAGATTTATGAGGGTTTGATTGAAATAGCTGAGATATAATCGACAAAGTCGTGTAACACAACAACAAGGATACACCATCAAGATTGTTTATGCTTAAGATTAAAATGACCAGATTTATGCTCATTGCAGACTGATTAGGGAAGTATGATAGATCAGAGGTTCAGACGACAATTTAATACTCACTGGATGACACAGACAAGAACTCGTACGAGTTGTTGTCTTTACTTGAATGACAATTTAGGTTCAAGCATATGACAAACTGCCACTGACTCGTATGACAATTATCTACTAACCAGACGACAGTTTGGAGAAGACAAAACAACAAACTAGATGATTCACATGACAATTTAGATAACTCGTACGACAATTTAGATGACTCAGACAATGAACTAGGAAACTCATATGACAATTCTGACTAGGGACAAATTTTTGACAAGGAAACTGAGTTTTTGACCACTGAATTTGATTTTTTTTATTGTTTTGATTTTTCCAGTTTTTTTTCTTTAGGGATGAAGACACAACAAACACTCAAAATGAAAAGTGTTCCAAGAATAACATGCTAATCCTACGAAAGTTGACTGAGAGAGAAAACCTTTTCTTTTAGACTTAGGTACACACCCAATAGCTAATCAAAATACGACCGTTGAGTCTCACGCAATGGATTCTCAACGCTGTATTAGCCGACTCCAAATTCTAATGGGGGCACGATATGGCAAGTGTCTTGAGAGAGTTACTATCTCTCTTGCACAAAGATTATCCCCCTTTTGGAGGTGAGCCTGGTAGCTTCTATCTTAAATTTCTTAGTAAGGATTTTTCGTTTGAAATTACCTCTTGAAGTTGCACAAGCACGATTGAGGCCTATAGCCTGACAGGGTACCAAAACAAGTTGTAGTCACGCAAGCATGATTGAGACCATGAGGCCCTACAAAATACATGATATGAGAGATCTTAAAAGAGAAAACTCAAATAATCCTATCCTTTGAGACTTTAATCCCGAAAGGCCTATTTATTATAGTGAGTCAGAATGCTTGGGTTTAGTTGTACTCACTTGGGTCGTTCACATAGCATGGTTACTTTTTCCCACTATGACAGGCCTACTAAAAGGTACACAAATCTCAAACTTAGAAAAGATTCAAGGGTCTAGATTTTTTATTGTTTGTGTAGACAAGAGCATACTCTCCTACCTCTTAGACTTTTTGCCAAATACAAAAGACAGATTTGTTCATTAACCACATAGCAATTTTAGTGCCTAAAAATGAATTAAAGAATACACAATATTTAGTGGATTCTCCTTAGGCAACCTGCAAAACCAATGCATCAATAGTCATATTATTTTCAATTCTTTGACATGGCGTAAGTTTGATTTGATAAATTCTTTGACAGGAGTTTTGCAAAATATCAGTTAGGCTGTGAAAATCTCAGGAAGACAGAAGACAATTCAGGGTTAACATTAGTAAATCTGAATCCAAATCAAGAAAACCCCAAAAAGTATATTGTTTTTTAAAATGAGCAAAACAAAAACCCGTATGACAATTGTCACCGAGAAGAATGAGTATTCTCACTGAATCGAATGAGTAAACATGGAATGAAACGACACAATAGATACTCGTGTGAGTATTACCACAAAGAAGAACAACAAATCTCAAAACTCGTCCTATATATCATAAAAACTCATATAGCCTTTTGCAGAGATTGTACAAACGAAACCTAAAAAAAAAAAAAAATGATTTGCAAGGCCGAAAAAATTGAATCTTTACGGTCCCACGATGGGCACCAAAAATGTGTGTGAAAAGGTGGAATTTGTATCTGTATTTGAATACACAACACTTCAATAAGTCATTAGATGCATGGTTAGAAAATCAATAATCAATGAACAATAAAACCATTACAAAATGACCTATTGCCTTCTAGTAGATGTGAGTTGTAGTTTTGCTCTCAGATTTCTCTATGCAATACCAGTGACTAGACAACACCTAAATAAAGGATTTAATCTATATGTACGCAAGATTAAGCTAACATGATTCAAGAAATTTATCCATCTATATGATTCTAATCAAGCTAACATGATTCAAGCAATATGATTAAGCTAATGTAATATTCTCAATGTGCATAATCTTAATGAACCTAGAGCAAAAACAACATAATAACAATAAAATCTCCAGTTTTTTTTTTTATTAGGAGATGAGAACCTGAATTTATAGAAAATCTAGAAAGAAATCAACGGTTGAGATTGAATGATGATGAGAGGTCAAGATTCTTCAAGAAGAAGCGCAATCCAGGTGAATTGATGTGATTGGCCGCTTTTATCAACTTTAAAGGAAATTGAACTAAATTTAAGATAAAATCATAAAAACTGATTTATTTCATATTTTTATTCAATTTTGATATTTAATTGATTTAATTGCTTTTCTGAGATTTTTCAATTTAATTCCTTTTCCAAATTTAATTCTTTTTGCAAATTAATTCCTTTTAAATGATTTAATGGCAAATTGATTTATTAATTAAATATGCTAAGATATTTAATTAAATAAATAGGATAATTGATTAAAATGATTTACATGGAATGATTAATTAATTAAATAAATATTTAATTAATATTGAATGATTTACTTGCCATGTGACATTGATGACTAAGAATTAATTAACTAGGTGCTCATGATTGATTTAATTACCTTTGTTAGGACCTTGGTGATGTAGTCGAGATTAGGGGCCCATGGTTTAGGTGACCATTTTTAGGTTATTACAGATGTGTGTGTGTAATGTCCCCTTTTTAGCGCAACATGATATCGGCTGTCGTTAGCCTATTCTGACATGGTCCCGAAGGCTAACAAGGACATTGGTGGGATCCTGAGGTGTTTTGGCCTAGGTGTTTTCAGTTTCAAGCCAATCGGTGCTGCTCTGATAGGGTTTCTAGACACTTAATATTTATAGTAAGTTAGTCTCCAAGCAGCGACTTGAAATTTTTAGTGTTTCCCTGGTTGGCATAATGATCAGTAAAAAATATTTGAAGGCGACAATGATTTAAAGGGATTATCAACAATGTTTTAATATTTAACGATAAAGTGTAAAGTTAAATTAAATATTTAACTTTATTGTTATATTATAAGGTTGGGAATATAAATTAATGTTTAAAATATTAAAAGTTCCCTTTAATGTGTACATTGTGGGAAATAATATTTTATTCTAAAATGTATTATCCCACATTTAGGAAATGAAGTGTTTGCATCCAGGAAGAAGATACAAATTGAGGTTGCGAGCTCTCTTTTGGGGTATGCTTGGATGAGATTAATGTTATGCTGTTGGATTTCGTAGAGATCTGATTATTGGGCTTGGAGGACGAAATCCCTCTTTGCTAGCATTCTCTTCGCTGTTGAAAGACACAGTCAGGAGGATTAATAGTGTTTTCATTCAGGAAACACATTGGGGCTTCATCTGGTGCTCTCACATGAGTTTTTTACAGGGGTTTGAAAGTGCAGAATTGAAGATAATGATTTTACTACAGTACCGCATGAATAGTGTTTTGCTACAGTACCACGTGAATAGTGTTTTGCTACAGTACCATGTGAATAGTGTTTTTGCTACAGTGCCCCGTGAATAGTGTTTTTCTATAGTGCCGCGTGAATAGTGTTTTGCTACAGTGAGCGTGAATAGTAAAAATGCTACAGTGCCATGAATAGTGTTGCTATAGTGCATGAACAATGTTGGTATGAAGTTTACTTGTTTTTTCCTGCTGATTAGAAGTTTGGAAGGCTACCATTACATCTGCAGACCACTACAACATTCAATTCCAGGTTTCTTCTATCATATTTTCATAATTAAGCATTGTAATTGTTGAATACAAACCTAAATAATTGTCGCAGCCCATAAGGTAGTTGAATGTGCACATTTATATTGCAAATCAGTATTTAACAACAAATAAGAAGTTTCGGGTTTTGCATATATTGTTGTATGTTTGTCAAGTGTTTGATAAAATGCCATGTTGATTATTAAGCAATTTAATTGATATCACATAGTAGTTTGCAAGTCTCTTTCATTGGAAAATAGGGGTGGTCATTTTAGTGGTATCAGAGCTATAAGTCCTGCCATCCTGTGGAGGTCTTACAAAGACTTTGGAATAGCCCGATAGAGGGATAAGTGTTTGACAAAATATCAAAACACTAAAATCAGAAATTAATGAATTAAAAAACATGCTAAGCATGTATGTTTAAGCATGCAACAGGGGCCTTATAACTTCCGCCATACCAAAGCAAGACAAAACAAAAATTTGAACTCACAGAGCGAGCAGTCTAGTTCATCCATGCAGGTGGACATAGAATCTAGTCATACAGATATAGAGGAGATATTCTTTGATCAGGACAGTAGTATGGGTGACCGAGATGATAGGAATACCGGTCCAGATTAGGGGGAGGTAATGTTCAGATAGTTATTGAATACGTTAGAGCAAGGGCAACGTATGCAGCAGGAGCAGAATAGGTGAATGGACATGATGTTGCAGCTTATGGCTAGACAGATGGGCGTCAATATTAATCCAGGTGATGCCAACAATGGAAACAATAATAATGGGGGAAACGATAACAATAGGGGCAATAATAATAATGGAGACCGAGGCAACAACAATGGTCCTGAGAATAACATTAATGGTAATAATGGACATGGCAACAATGGGAATGAGGTGGATAACTTTAGACACGTTGCACACCTAGCTTGAACAGCGAGCTCGAGACCTCTTCTACCCACCTTCCCACCTAGGGATCCGGTTCAACCAGGGAATGAACCGCAGATTATTGAGTTACAGGGTCAGTTCAGGAGGGACTGGGAGCCTAGTGGACCCGAGTTTCAGGTAGATATTTCCCTCAGAGATTATATGGACTTGAGGATGAGACATATGCCTAGAGCAGGAGGGAGGAATCAGAATTAAAGTTGGAAAACTTTCCTTGTCCTATTATGATGCTTTAGGGAAGATGACCGCATGTGCTTGGGTGCAGAAGGTAGATACATACTTGTAGCTAAATCCTATGCCTGAGGAGGAGGCTATCAAGTATGCGGCTATGCATTTGGATGATATTGCACATGAATGGTGGCATCATGGCATGGTGACTTTGGGGCATAATCAGATTACATCCTATGAGGAATTCACAAAAAGATTGATTGAGAGATTTGACACTAGGGATCCTGAGTTAAATTTCAAGGAGCTAGCACAGTTAAAACAGTCAGGTTCAGTGGATGCTTACATCGCCGAGTTTCAGCGTTTGTCTGTACTTGTTACTGATATCTCTCCTAGGAGATTGGTGGTGTTATTTTGTGATGGGCTTGCTGATCCATTACGTGGTTGGGTGAAGGGACATGATCCACTCACCTTAGCAGAAGCAACTAAAAAGGCATGAGATTTAGCCCCTTCGGTATACAAAGGAAAATACCATTCAACAGATTCTTCCTACCACAAGGACAAAGACAAAAAACCATTTCAGAAAGAGTATAACAAACCCAAAGAAGGATCAAAAGGACTGGACAGTGAAACCTTGAATGAACTTCGAAAGAAGAAACTGTGCTTCCAGTGTAGAGAGCCTTGGGACTTATCTCATAAATGCCCTCTCAAGGCTAAGGCAAATCAAATGGAGTATTTTTTAGCAGAGGAGTTAGAGTCAGAGGGGGAGGATCAACACTCTAACTCAGATGAGGGTAACACGATAGAGGAGAGCAACATTCCTAAGGATGATAGATCATTGGCACGCTTGACAAGGGCCCAAAAGGCAATCACATTTAAGGTCAGGGGTACTATCTAGGGGCAGAAAGTGATATCTCTCATTGACACTGGGGCTACACATAACTTTATAGATACACAGTTGGTAGCCAGGAGAGGCTTACAGACAGAGGAGCATGATGGTTTTAGAGTCATGGTGGCTAATGGCCAAAAGCTATTATGTACTCAGAAGGTTTCAAATCTTCACATTAGATTTGGAGATGGCTATGAGTTGGAGGATGATTTCTATGTTGTGGACATGGGAGATTACGACGTCATCCTCGGTATGACATGGATGGCATCGTTGGTTGAGTTCACTTTCAACCTAGCAAAGTTGGAAATGAGGTTTCAGCATGAGGGTAGGACTGTTGTACTCAGGGGACTTTCAGATGGGAGTTGCAAGGTAGTCTCTTTGAGGAGAATGGAGAGACTTTTTCGGCATAATGACATAGAGTGGGCAACATAGTGCTTAGTTATGTCATCTTCACCGGAGCCTCGGGTGAAGAGTCATCCACCAGATATATAGGAGATTCTTGATAGACATGCCAAGGTATTCAGTGATATTTCTCATGGGGTTCCTCCTGACAGGGGTGCAGAGCATGTTATTGAGCTCGAGGAGGGAGCCAAACCAGTGATGATCACTCCTTATCATCATCCTAAGAAACACAAGGATGAGATAGAGAAGGCAATTAAGGAGTTGTTGGAGATGGGGCACATTAGGCCTAGCAAAAGCCCATTTGCTTCAGCAGTAGTACTGGTGAAGAAGAAGGATGGGATGATGCGCATGTGCATCGATTACAGGGCACTGAATAAGAAAACAATTAAAAACAGGTATCCCATTCCTAGGATTGATGAGCTGATTGATGAGTTGCATGGGGCATGCTTCTTCACCAAAATTGATTTGCGATATGGATACCATCAGATTAGGATGAGAGCAGAGGACATTGAGAAAACAGCCTTTCGATGTCACTATGGCCACTTTGAGTTTATGGTAATGCCATTTGGACTAACTAATGCACCCACTACATTTCAGAGTTGTATGAACCAGGTATTTAGGGAGCAGTTGAGGAGATTTGTCTTGATCTTCTTTGATGACATCTTGGTCTTCAGTAAGACCTGGGAGGAACATTCACAGCATTTGGAGGAGGTATTATCTATCCTAGAGAGAGAGTCTTTGTATGCCAAGGAGTCTAAGTGTGAGTTTGGTATGACAGAATTACTATACCTTGGGCATATTATTAGTGTGGATGGATTTTGAGTAGACCTTGAAAAGATTAGAGCTATAGTTGATTGGCCTACTCCTACGAACCTCACACAGCTTAAGGGATTCTTTGGTCTTTGCGGATTTTATAGAAGGTTTGTTAAGGGTTTTTCACAGACGGCAGTGCCTTTGACATATCTCACCAAGAAGGGGGCCTTCGTGTGGATAGGGGCAGCACAGAGGTGTTTTGAGCATTTCAAGCAAGTAATGTCTTCATGTCCAGTTCTAGCTCTACCAGATTTCACAAAGCCTTTTGAGCTTCATTGTGATGCATCGGGTGATGGGATTGGAGCAGTATTGATGCAGGAGAAGCATCCCATTGCATTCGAGAGTAGGAAGCTCCGGGGAGTTGAGAGGAGTTATTCTGTCTATGATCGGGAGATGTTGGCCATAATGCATGCATTGGTCAAATTTCGATCATACTTAGTAGATGGACGGTTTGTGATCAAAACTGATCACAATCGCATAAAATATTTCATGAGCCAACGTGATCTTAATGACAGGCAGCAAAAATGGATCACTAAATTGCAGGCTTATGATTTTGACATAGAGTTTTTCAAAGGGAAGAAGAATGTGGTGGCCGATGCTTTATCCAGAAGACCGCATATTTGCGCTCTAGTTGAGATTTCAGGGGATTGGAGAGATCGGATTATAGTAGAGTATGCAGGGGATACTTGGGCTTCTGGGATAGTTGCAGGTACCATACAGGATGATAGGTATATGGTGTTGGATGGGTTGATTAGATTTCAGGATAGGATTTATTTGATTCCTACATCATTGTTCAAGGGGGAAATTTTAAGGGCATTCCATGATGCACCTACAACTAGACATCCTGGGATCTTCAAAACTTACAGGTAGATCCGTGAAAGGTTTACTTGGAGGGGACTTAAGGATGTTGTGTAGAGATATGTGAAGGAGTGTGCAGTATGTCAGCAGAATAAGAGAGAGCACACTTTCCCTGCAGGGTTGCTTCAGCCTTTGCCCATTCCAAATAGGAAGTGGGAAAGCATATCCATGGACTTCATCACTGGACTACCTAGAGTGCAAGGGCGAGATTGTATATATGTTGTGGTAGACCGCTTGACAAAGTTTGCCCATTTCTTCACTATACCATCTACTTACACAACAACGCAGGTGGTAGACCTCTTTTACAAGGAGATATTCAGATTGCATGGGTTGCCCAGGTTTATAGTGAGTGATCGGGATAGTAGATTTTTGAGTGCTTTTTGGCAGGAGCTCTTCCGGTTGTGTGGTACAGAGCTCACACCCAGCACTAACTATCATCCACAGACAGATGGTCAGACAGAGATTGTGAATAAGTGGGTTGAGGGTTATTTGCGAAATTATGTGACTGCACAACAGAGGGCCTGGGTGAGATGGTTACACATGGGGGAATATTGTTACAACATGACATATCATATGTCTATTAGGATGACACCCTTCATGGCACTTTATGGCTACGAGGTGCCGAGCTTTGTTGACATAGTCTTGGGGGATAGTAGAGTACCCAAAGCCCAAGATTCATTGCAGGATAGTCAGGACATCCTGAGGGCGCTCAAGGAGAATATACAACAGGCACAGAATCAACAAAAGTTGTATGCTGATCAACACAGGGTGGAGCATAGTTTTGAGGTTGGTGACATGGTGTATTTGAGGTTACAACCATATAGACAGTCATCGCTCAAGAAGAGCGGAGCAGAGAAGTTGAGACCCCGGTTTTATGGCCCCTATAGAGTCATTCGCAGGGTAGGTGAGGTTGCCTACAAGATAAAGCTTCTAGAGGGTAGCTGTGTGCACAATGTGTTCCATTTGTCGAGGCTTAAGAAAGCCATTGGTCAGGGTGTGGTGCCTTCAGCAGATTTACCTCCGTTAGACGAGGAAGGGAGACTAGTGCTGATCCCTACGACTATTCTGGATGTCAGGGAAAGGACACTCAGGAATAGAATGGTAAAGGAATACTTGGTGAAATGGAGAGACCTGCCAAATGAAGATTCTACATGGGAGAATGAGCAGGTATTGCAACATTCAAGACCAAATTTGCTTGAGGACAAGCAATTTCAAGGGGGGCGGACTGTAATGTCCCCTTTTTAGCACAACATGATATGGGGTGTCGTTAGCCTATTTTGACATAGTCCTGAAGGCTAACAAGGACATTGGTGGGATCCTGAGGTGTTTTGGCCTAGGTGTTTTCAGTTTAAGGCCAATCGGTGCTGCTCCGACAAGGTTTCTAGACACTTACTATTTATAGTAAGTTAGTCTCCAAGCAGCGACTTGAAATTTTTAGTGTTTCCCTGGTTGGCATAATTATCAGTAAAAAATATTTGAAGGCGACAATGATTTAAAGGGATTATCAACAATGTTTTAATATTTAACGATAAAGTGTAAAGTTAAATTAAATATTTAACTTTATCGTTATATTATAAGGTTGGGAATATAAAGTAATGTTTAAAATATTAAAAGTTCCCTTTAATGTGTACATTGTGGGAAATAATATTTTATTCTAAAATGTATTATCCCACATTTAGAAAATGAAGTGTTTGCATCTAGGAAGAAGATATAAATTGAGGTTGTGAGCTCTCTTTTGGGGTATGCTTGGATGAGATTAATGTTATGCTGTTGGATTTCGTAGAGATCTGATTATTGGGCTTGGAGGACGGAATCCCTCTTTGCTAGCATTCTCTTCGCTATTGAAAGATACAGTCAGGAGGATTAATGGTGTTTTCATTCAGGAAACACATTGGGGCTTCATCTGGTGCTCTCGCATGAGTTTTTTACAAGGGTTTGAAAGTGCAGATTTGAAGATAGTGATTTTGCTACAGTACCGCGTGAATAGTGTTTTGCTACAGTACCGCATGAATAGTGTTTTGCTACAGTACCGCATGAATAGTTTTTTGCTACAATATTGTGTGAATAGTGTTTTTGCTACAGTGTCACGTGAATAGTGTTTTCTACAGTGTCGTGTGAATAGTGTTTTGCTACAGTGAGCGTGAATGCTACAATGCCATGAATAGTGCTGCTATAGTGCATGAACAATATTGGTATGAAGTTTACTTGTTTTTTCCTGCTGATTAGAAGTTTGGAAGGCTACCATTACATCTGCAGACCACTACAACATTCAATTCCAAGTTTCTTCTATCATATTTTCATAATTAAGCATTGTAATTGTTGAATACAAACCTAAATAATTGTCGCAGCCCATAAGGTAGTTGAATGTGCACATTTATATTGCAAATCAGTATTTAACAACAAATAAGAAGTTTCGGGTTTTGCATATATTGTTGTATGTTTGTCAAGTGTTTGATAAAATGCCATGTTGATTATTAAGCAATTTAATTGATATCACATAGTAGTTTGCAAGTCTCTTTCATTGGAAAATAGGGGTGGTCATTTCAGTGTGTGGGGCATCAATTAATGTGCTATTGATGACTAATGTACATGGAGCTTTTACTCTTACTCAAGAATCAATGAAAGCTTGAAGTATTCATAAAATTACATTCCAATCATTCATCATTTTTTGTAAATAAATGGTCTTCATTGGATTATAATATACAATGAAGAAGTTATGTTGATGATGACTTGAAGAACTAATAGCTATGCCAAATTTTTATGTGCTTGTGTCCATACCACTTATGCCTTTATTTTTGAAGTGGAGTCTTCATTATGCTAGAAATCCCTAGGAAAACTAACATAGAAATTGAGATGTCCTCATTATGCTAAAATTACATAGATGATTTATGAACACATAAATTTTCTCATAGTTAACTTCGTATATCGTCTTGATGTGTGTGGGGGGCATGAAGTAATGCATAATTTATTAATTATAGATGTGAATTACTAAAGAGATTTTACTCTTACTTAATAATCAATGAAGGTTTGAAGTAGTCATAAAATTACACTCCAATCATTCATCTTTTCTTGTAAATAAATGATCTTTATTGGGTTCTAATACACAATTAATAAGTTATGTCGATGATGACTTGAAGAACTAATGGCTATACCAAATTTTTATGTGTGTGTGTTCATACCACTTATGCTTATATTTTGAAGTGAAGTCTTCATTATGCAAGAAATCCATAACAAAGCTAACATAGAAAATGAGATGCCCTCATTATGCTAAAATACTTAGATAATTTGTCAACACATAAATTGAGAGATAATCAACTTGACGTGTGTGTGGGGCATGAGTTAATGCACTATTAATGAAGTATAGATGTGATTTACTAAAGAAATTTTACTTAATAATCAATGATGATTTGAAGTAACCACACTTCTACCCAATAATCATTGAAGATATAAACTATAATAATAAGATTTTTTTTGAATAATATTCTTGACTATGCATGCTTGTTAATATTAAATTTGGTCTTTACACTCCACCATTAAAAGGAGAGTCTATGGATGAATTTGTGCTACCTTGTCAAGGTCCATGGTTTTTCCCTTGTGTGTCTCGTTTTTGGTCCCATAGTTCCTTTTTGGACTTGCACACTTATTTTAGGTCTTGTGCCCCATGTTTGGTTCCCTTGTATCTGTTTTGGTCTTGTATGTCTCACTTTTGGTCTCATGGACCTATTTCATGTCCCATTTATTGCCTGCCCCATTTTGGTCTTATGTATAGTGTTTTCAATCCTGTTGATTCCTTTCTTGTTTTTGATCATGTAAACCCATTTTGGGTCCCATGGACCCATTTTGGATCTCCTGAATTACCTATCTTATTTTTTGTTTCATTATCCCATTACGAGGTCTATGTGCTACCTATCCCATTTTTAGGTCTTGTTCTTGGGCTTGCAAACTTGTTTTGGATCACGTGTCCCATATATGGCCCCACAAACCTTTTTTTTTTGGTCACATGTCCCATTTTTGGTATTTTTCATCTTATTGACCCATTTCAAGGTCTATGTGCTACTTGTCCCATTTTTAGTTCTTGTTCTTGGGCCTACAAATTTGTTTTGGGTCATGTGTCCTATATATGGCCACAAACTCTTTTTTTTTGTCCTATGTCCCATTTTTGGTCTCATGTCCTAGTTTTGGTCTAAGAGACTCCCCCCCCCCCCACTCATGTTATGTTTTGGGCCCCATGAACTTGTTTTAGGTCCCTATCCCATTCTGGCTCTATTGTCTATTTTTTGCATTGACGACTAGTTTTGGGTCCCCCGTGTTCCATTTTGGATCATGTATCTCATTTTGGTCCCTCATGTATCATTTTGATTTTTATATCATGTCTCATTTTCGGTTCAAAGACTCATTTTTGTTCCATGTGTCCCATTTTAGGTTGCGTGTACCATTTTTGTTCCCATGAACCTGTTTTGCATCTCATGGCTTATTTTTATGTGCAATGCTAGTATAGTATCAATTCACAAGAGCTTGGTCATATTGTAGAGAAGTTGTGGAGGTTCTATATGCTTTTAGTATTGATGAGAGTTGTAATATTTTAGTGTTAATATAGATGTGGCTTGTGGCGAGTGTAGAGATAAAAAGGAGTTTGATTTGATTCCATTGTCACAGTTTAATGTGTAGATGTGTGGATCCAGTATGTTATTGATAAATAAGGATGTTTTTATTTCAAAGAGATATATTTTCTTTCATATATTGGTATCTATGCTATGATTTGCATGAGCTAAAATATTGAGATTATATCTATCTATCATAGTTTGTATCCTATATGTTGTAGAATCATCCACATAGGTGGAAATAAAGGGTGTGTAGTTTAAATCATATACAATTATTTTTATGTTGATGTCCTATTTAAGTAGGCAACTTTGGTTTTTATTGTATCTTCAAAATATAGTTTTGTGACCAAATGTTGGATTTGCAGTGGGAAGGTATGGTCCAAGTGAGTCAACTTTCTTGGGTGTTGTGTAATCTATACTCAGAAAGTGTGCACATTAGACTAATATACACACCACCATTAACTAGGGAGCCATGAGACTCTAGAGAGTCCCTCTTTGTGGAATGATTTTGATGACCATCCACTTGTATATATGCAACAAACTATTGTAAATCACACATAAATTTTTAGTAAGAAAACATAATGCTTTCCATAGGAGAATTCATACATCTTAGGAAGGGGAGTCATGGATTGGTGGAGAGTGCCATGCTAAAAGTCATGTATAGAGGATATCAAAACTCAAACCCTATGATTATAGATCATTTGATAGTGACACTATTGACTAAGGCACTGGGTCACTTTATACAAGCGACTCCATGCCTAAAATTATTGATGAATAAAATATTTCATCCAAAGAGATTGGAAAAGAGTAGCGTCTCTTTGGGGATTGTTTCTTCTATGATTTATTCTTCTAGGTATTGGCATGAGGAAAGGGAGCACTATGATGCTTGTGATGCTTGAAACTTGACCAAGTAGATCTAGCAATAGATGACATGACAATGAATGCTCAAAATTGATACCAGTGATTTGGTTTTTATCTATTAAAACTAATGGATAACTTCACATGCATGCAAAGTTATGGAGCCATGTTACCAGATATTAGTATAATTTCTAATGGTAAGCTTGTGATACAAAAGTATTCTTATAGCACCATGCCCAAGGAGCAAAAAATTCATAACAATTATGTGAACACGTTTTTCTTTTAATGAGTAATGGTTTGAAGTACAAGATATTAAAATCATGCAAGGCAAAGTAGGTTCTCATGATAAGACAAATTATATACATCTATTTGATTCACCATGAATATATGGGTACAAACCATGATAATGATAATTTTGGAAGAGTGCATGTGCTTTCTTGTAATAGACCATAGTTTTTATTGAGAGTTATGATTCTCTTATAACTACTCAATATACAATAGATGTATTTTATAGCTACAATTAGATAGAACTATAAATCAAAAGTGAACATAGGTCATGAGTGTATAATGTTCTTACATGTGGATATGTGTGTGATGGGTTTCAACCTTGTATAGTAGCATGTTATATGGTAGGATAAAGTGGAACTAGGTTTTGTTTCCATATGGTGCCAATAAGATGGCTTGATTATGTGGTATTGCGTATGGCCATATGTTAGACACGTATGGTGCTAAATCATATTTTTTGAGTGGATGCATGCACACCCACATGAAATATCACACACAATGTAAAAGTGTAAAGGAAGAAGTTGTGGACATATTGTAACTAGACATTTGAATTATGTGTAGCCAATATCTTACATGATAGAGCCATGAGGTGTGCACACGTGTATTTCTTGCATTGAGCAGCATGAAGATATTTGTATTAGATTCTTGTGTAGATGTGTGCAAAGAATTTTTGTTAGAAATCTCATTTATAAGAGCACTTAAGGGAATAATGTAACATTAAAATGGATAAGGTTGAACTAATGCATAGATATATGGATTGTACAAATTACATAAAAAACATATTTAGGATCTCTATAGTATTATTATTGTAATAATGCTATAGGTGTGCCTACGATTTTAGTTAAGATTGTAGTAAGTACTATAGTTATGGTAGAAAGGAAAAAATATGTTCATTGATGAAATGACATTTAATTTAGTAGTTTAAAGAGGATAGAGTGTGTGGTTGGCCATAGGTTTGGAAGAAAGATAGGAATTCAAAAATAATTTATATCTTTGATTGGTGGTGATAGGTTTGTGGTGATATTAGTCTAGAAAATGACAATATATCCCTTAGTGGTGATTTTCCATATCCATGAAACCATTTTCACATTTCTAAACTTACTATAAGATGAGGCAATTATTGTCAATCTTAGAGAGGTGGTTTTGGTAGTGATTTTGGTAGATTCCATTAATGGTTGTTTTGTTGGGCATTTGACATTTCTATAGCTGTATGTTGTCTTTCCCATCTACATTAGATTTTCATGTTACTAGGTACATGTTTCCTTCTCTACATACAATAGTTTCTCAAGTAGATATGAACTACACATCTTCTTTGCGAATTTGAGTTAGTGATTCCCATTATCATTATTACTTACATTCGAACTTCATCATTTAGAATGCACATTTAAATTTATTGAAGAATCATGATAAGAAGGGATTAGTTAATTTTTTTGGTTAGTATTTCATTCTCTATTTGGTATTTATTTTTATCATTATAGTCTATTACATACATCATGATCCAAAATTCTTACTTTGCTAGTAGTCGCATTCAATCTCCCTAGCTATGATTGTTGGCATTGTTGGGTAGTGAAAGTGTAAATGAATAATCATTTCCATTGGTGGAAAATGAGATGGATGTATCAGTAATGATAATTCATGAGAAAGTTAGTGGAATTTTAAGGGACAAAGACATGTAGAAGGTGAAGAGGAGAAAGTGGATGTAGGGGAAGATGAATATTTTGTGAAGGTAGAAAAGACTCCAATATAAAAGTGTTTGGGAAACCATTTTGGGGTTCCATTCATTTTGGAACTTGAAGATTTGGTGACTAGGTTATCTATGTGAGGTCTAAGACATGTTGGTTGAAAATGATAAAAGGGGGTAGGATGGATTGTGGAAATTAGAGCCAAGCATATTCACTGGTTTAGTTTCAGATTTGAGAGGATGTTGGCTGGTTGAGTTGGTCATGTATTAACTTTATTATTGTAGACTTGAGACTAGTTGGTAGAGTTTGTGGATGTTGATGGGATATAGTGCATTTATTGTAGGTGTTAAGGTACCTACTATAGGATTCTATTTTTAATAAATGCTACATATTGAGCTAGTGGGGTTGATGCAATGTGTTTTTAGGATATTATGAGTGTTGATAATGGTACAATTTCAAGGAGTTTGGTGGTATAGTCCTTTTGGCGGATGTGGTCCATCTTGTCTCACATATAGAGGTATTAGTTCCATCAACCACATGATTCTAAGGAACTATAAGTCTTGTTCATTTTATGTATTCTACACACATGGTATAAGATCCATTGAGGTATTATAAAACATGCATAACTATGAAATAGTGGCGCGAGGAGCATAACTTAGTATTCAATAATTACTTCTGAATTAAATTGTGTATACCAATTTTTATCATCAACATTTCAAATCACACTCTGTGATTCATCATCATACCAAGGATAACTTAGTATTCATGAGTTTTTTCCTACTTTAGTATTTCTCTAGAATTATTTATGTTGCATGTCTTTTTGGTGTGATGCAATTTTTTTCTTTGAGATGATCTTCTTTTAGTCCTCTAATGCATTTCATAAGCAATCCACTTAGGTGGTTTAATGCACTTAAGGGTATTTGAGAGAGCATCTCATCTAAAATCCATATGTGATGCATGTGAGTACAACATAACTATTTTGCATTTATAGACCACTTTGACTCTTGATGTTCCAAGGTGAGTCAACTTTTGTGAAATTCTCCTCACTAGAATTGCTTCCAACATATAATTCAATATATGGATGTCTTAGAGTCATTTTCCTACCTAAGGTTAGGATTTGACAAAATATTTCCACTTAACCAATATGATTCTACTTTTCTTACTCTTAACCTACCATGTTAGGAAAGGAATCTCAACCTTGATCGTATTGAAAAAAATATAGAAAGTGCATTTTGTAGTTTTTTAAATATAAAAAATCAATATATGGGCTCTAGAGTTGGTTTTTGGCGAACATAAATATTCTAGGTTGTTCAACACTGCCAAGGAGGGTGCCCATTGTGAATGTGTCTTTAATCTTTACAATTTTAAAAAAGGAGCCAATCAACCTCTCCAAACAAAACTTATGACATCTAGAAGTTTGCATAGGAAATGTAAAAAACATGTTGGATAGATAGAAGATCCATAGGAGGGTTACACTTGTTGACAAACTCATGATGCATGTTATGCCATTCATAAGAAATCTTTGATTGGAGATAATGGAGCCATATAGGAACACCGAATTTTGTGAGTGGTTTATAATGAGGTTATGATAGATGGAAAGAATATCCTATTTTTGTCTTGTGGATTCATCTTTAGATTTGGGATTTGGGTACAAATTTTGGGTAGTTTTAGCTCATAGTTTTTTATTTACCATTTGATGGTTTTATGCAATGTATCTCCTATATATTAGGTGTTTGATGTGGAGGTCGTGTGTAAAATGGTTTAGATTCAAGGATGAGATGGAAAGTTTCTTAAGCACAAATTTTGAGTTGTGGAAGCTTAAGATGGAGGATTTGCTCATAGACCAAGAACTATGTGTTTTAGTATCTAGATCTAGATCTACAAATAGATCACACGAATACTATGACATGAGGGATGGAAAATAAATGGATCTTATTGGAGTCAACTTGGTTGATTTAATATTGTTGAATGTGCATGAAGAGACTATCGCAACAAACCTTTGGAGGAAGCTTGGAGAAATTTATCAAGCTAAATCCTTAGTGAATAACTTTTTCTTGAGAAATGTGTTCTATAAACTAAAGATAGAGGATGGTGGGTCTGTGGTTAAATACATAAAAAACCTTCAATATAGTATTTACTTAATTGCACTTAATAATAATTAAAATGGAGGATGTTGGTGTAGGACTTTGTTGTGTTCTTTGCTAGATTCATGGGACCACCTAGTTATGGGTATATAGAGAATTGTAATTAATTTCAAGATGGGTAAAGTGGTTGCATCTTTAAGTTTTGGATATAGAAGAAGAAAGAGTTTTGATTTAGCTAAGGAGGCCCTATTGGTCTGTGGAAGATTTAGGAAAAAAAAGAAAAAAAAGAAGCAAGATAAGTCGAGATCCCAATCTCATGGGAGATCCAAATTGTGCCCGTATTTGCACATGATCATGAGTCATGAACTAACATTTTTTTTGTTGTTGCATAAAACACTATTCATTAGCTTTTATCATACTAAACATGGTAAGATAATGTGTGCACTTGTTAACTTTTTACATGCAACTATTAAAAATTATTCTCATTGATGTCAAAGGAACTTAGATGTTTGCTGGTGAAGCTTAATATTAATTGGTAAAAAATAATGCAATATTATATAGGTAGTAATAAATAAATAAGCAACACCATGACCAACTTCTTTTGGAGTTCAAAATGCAAATTAAGTAAAGAAAATATGTCCCTTTAGAGGGTCGACTCATGTTCCTTCCTACTAGTTGGCCCTAGGAGAACCATGTATATGAAAATAATATGCTTTTGTGCATCACAAGAAGGCTGACCTCCTTTGGTTTGAGTGCCCATGGAGAAGGATTTTGAATTAAATAAAATTACTTTGCTTTGATGACCATCCTAGGATTGCCCGCTCAATTTAGAAAAGACAAATAAAAATCAATAAAAGTATATTTCTTTCTATTATTTTTTGAGGGGATGCATCTATTGGTTGAATAGGTTTTTGAGAGTGTATAAACAATAGGTCTATTGGAGATTATTTCAATCAAGTGTTTCATCAAATATCAGTATCATTTTAAGGTAGATTTGAGCATACCTTAGAGCAGATCTAAGGAGGATCTAAGGAGGATATCTCAAGATTTTATTTCAAACTTTATGAGCTATTTTTTTCACATTTTATGAGAAGAATTTGTTGAATGATACGAGTAAATTATAAGTTGAATTATTGTATACTTATTGTGTAGAATGTATTGAAGATTATAGATAGATTTGGAAGAGGTTAAGAGCATTTTTTGTGAAGATATTTTAGATCAGAAGTTTGCATATATTCATTTGAAGGTTGGTGCCTTCCATACTAAGAGAAAGTAACATTGGTGCCTCTCATTCAAAGACATTAGTTTCTCTTTCTAAGTTGGTGCTCAGTGGAGGGGATTGGTGCCTACAAAGATTGTAAGAAGTCTCCTATATAAGCAATATTTTGCTATAGTTTTCTCTCAAAAGGGTTTCTATGTAAATTATGTGTTCTAAATTATATAAAGATTGTAAGAAATTTGTTATAATAAGCAATATTTTGCCATGTTTTTCTCTTGCAAGAGTTTCCACATAAATCATGTGTGCATCTTGTGTTATAAATTGTTAGATCTTACTTGTGTAAATGATTTTGATTACAACTTTGTGATTTCTAAAGTTTATAAATTGTAAAATTTGGTCTTATATTGATCCATCCCCCTCTCAGTACAAGTATGTGCGTTTCTTCAACATCACCGTCAAAAGCATGTCGCGCAAGGTGAGGAAAAGGGATGAAATGAGTGGGTTTTGTGAAACCCATTCTACAAACCCTATAATGATGAGAGTAAGCTAACTACAGTCTAGAATCTATATGTAGGATGCCCCAAGAGGGACTTGTTTGAGGTGTATTCTCTCAAGGTTTACTAAGAGGAAATGAAGTATTTAAGTCTCCATGATGAGACCTAACACCTACAAAATTTAACTCTTAACTAGATTACATTACATTTAAATAAATGAATTTTTAATTAATTGACATTCATTTGAGGTTAATTAAACTCAAAATATTTAACTAAATAATCCAAATAAATAAAATATTTAAATACAACTAGTTAAGTGAATTGCATTTCTCTATGAAAAATATCTCATCAAATATATTAAACTTAAATTTAAATAAAAATAAATAAATGATTTACTTCTCTAAACATTTTATTTGATTAATTTTAAATGTAATTAAAATGAAAAACTTGTCCCATTATATTAAATTTTTCTAAAAGTCAAATTTTAAAATTAAATTACATTATAACTTAATATTTAAACTTTATCGAATATTTAATTACTTTCGACTAAATTAGCCGATTATTTGCTTGATTTCATAGCTTAGATGTCCACATCGCTAGAGAATAGAATCTAGGGACTATTAAAAAGTATCCTCATTGTATTAATCCCACTACACCAATAGTTTACACTTTTTTCCTAAAATTTGCACTATATTAAAGAATATTAAAAGAGTTTAATTGTTTTAATAATCTTACTTAGTGGGCCGTAACCATTAGGGCAACACCAAAAGCCCAATCTTCATATTTAAAAGCACCCTCTTCTTTCTCATTTCTCATTCGTATAGATACAAGTTGAGGATGACAAAAGGAAGAGGAAGGAGAAAACCTTGTCAACGACGTATTGCATTAAAATATTCCCTCCATTTCTATTTTATTTTATTTTAATTTTTTCCTTATGTGATGTAGATATAAGTTTGTATTGTTAAATATTTTTTAAAATGGACATATATAAGTTGTATTTGTATTTAAATATATTTAAACATATATATTTGATTCCAAAAAAATGATTGTGTAAAAATTACTTTTTGTGCAGGTTTTTAAATGGAAGACAATGGTTAAAATATACACAACACCAAGTATGTATGTACATATATAATAAGGTTTATCCTTTTTTTGGAAGGCAAATTAAATGACTTGTAGTTTTTAACACGTGCTAGAATCAAGCAACACTTTATACTATTATTATATATTTTGTTTTATTTTTAAAACATACAAAAGATGGGGCAATCTTCATGTGGGAGGTTTCTTACCCTGCAAGGGTTGCACCTCCCACATTAGGGCCACATCAACCTTGTACCAGGGTAGGATGGAGCTCCCATACTTGAAAAGCCCACATATGTGTGGGGAGGAGGATCTCCCTCTCCCCACTCACTATGACCATGAGATGATAGGGCTTTCACATTGTGCCATAACTACCCAATAATATATATGTTATTTTAAACTTAGAAAAAAAACTATACAAACAACCCAACATAGCACATTATCAATATTTTATAAACAAAAAAAACCTTATCAACTATATATATTCCTAGTTTTATCTTGCTCTTACTTGTTTGAAGAATTGGCATGAGAGGCAACGATCAACAAAGTGGGACGAAAGACATGGTCAAATGGGCATGTTCACAATAAATGGGTACACAAAATCTTCTTTTACAACATCGTATGGATTTTGGGGGAGACTCTGTGGGGGATCAGATTTGTATGCTTCCTATTGGCCAAAAATAACTATGATATGACGATGGAAAAAATTCACTCCATTGCCATCCACCCAAAGGTTGGCTCTATCACTGACATTTTTTATGATAGAGTAGTGAACATAAGACTAGAGGCTAAGCGTGTGTTAGAACTCTTTAAAGAAATAATAGAGAATATGAATCTTGAGGGTTTGATGCTCATCTAAGTAAAAATGGGGACCTTTTTTCCCCCTCACAAATAGACAAGATGTATGAATGTGTCGATGACCAGATGCACATCATGCACATGGTTTTGAAACATATTTTTGGCTTTCCGTATAGGGAGCTACCTCTTCTGTATATACATATATATGTTAATTTTACAAAGGCTTAAAAACAATAATTATAAAGTTTATAATCAATAGCTTGAACTTGAGTGCTATTTTTTGCAAAAGTGTTTGTTTTTTCAAGTTCAATCCACTGAGAATGATTTTACATTATTTTTGCAGTGTCATTTTTCATCTGCAATTGGTTGAAATCTATGTACTAAAATATAAAGTGCCACAAATTTAGGGGGATCAAAAATTGAATCAAGGTAGGGGTGTCTTTTGTGTTGTTTCTAATATAAATCCACATTTCTAAAATTTCAATTTGGGGAGAGTAATTGAGAGAAATATAGGAGGTTAATCATGCACATGCACCAGCTTATAAAGTGCCCCTTTGTGTATTATTCTTGAGGGGGCTCATCATGTCTTTTGATTTTATATTCCATCTTTCTATTGTCAAGCTAAATTTAGAGAATTGATTTTCCTAGAAACAAGGGATAAAGAATCACTATCTTGAGAAAGAAATTTTATCCAATCTCCTTGGAAGTGTTCCCAAGACAAGTGAATATGAATAGAAGAATGTATGGTTTAACAATAATGAAATGGTATATGGATTGATATCTCTTACCATTTCTTAGGAGTTTTTTACATCACATAGATCATATTATGTTTTAGGGTAGAGTCAAGTGTTGTTAGGACTAGATATATTTAGGTGTCTACATACTACATTCATCCTTCCACTAAATTTTTAATCATCAATATCAATAATGACATAAAATAAATGCAACTTTAGGAAATACTATCATAACAATTATCTACTCATAGTCCCACTACAATTCCTATGATGTTTGTTTATACAACTAGGGTGAACAAGTGCTAGCTTAGTAATGTTATCCATATTTAATGATAACCTAAACTATTATCTATAGAATGCAAAGATACCATGATCAAAATACTTAAACCATGTACTAATAGTAGCACTTTCCTATATAAAAGGATATCTTGTAACATTCAATTCCTTGGTGGTAACACCATACACATATTTATCAGGTTTTCTCCTAGATCAAGAAGACCTCATGAATCCTATTAGAAGAGAGATACATAATAAAATAGCCTATCTTAGTGCATTTCTCTTTTGCAAATTATTGTAAGGAAAGATAATCTGATTATTCAATTGTCTAAGCAAGCATTCATATTTATGGATTTAACGTATACATGTACTAGAGACACAACCATTTTTTGTATATATTTGCAAGGTATAATCCTCAAGGATCCTCATCCTTGGTAGAAAGTATCTCCGAGAAGCTAATGACTAATTTAACTAAGAAAGATCAACATGGTGATACAAAGCATAACTATATATTATTTTGCTGACATGAATGATTCAATAAGTTAAGATGGTATGTAATTAACAAGAGGGTCTTAAACTAACTCTTATTTAAAAATTCAATGCCAACATATTTATATGTGATGAAGGGCACTCCCCTTACAAACCCAAACACACAACAATAATAAAAAAATAATGCAAGAAAGAAACACATGCCTTCTATTATCTCATGGAAATGAAATTAGAACATTCAAAAAATAGCATGCTACAACCACATGGGCTTTCTTATTACATAAATTTGCAAGCTAGAGCCATCATATACAATACTAGAACTGTTTTCTGTAAACCATGTTCACCTCTTTATATAGAACCAATAAATGCCTTAGAATGTTCTAGAAAGTGTAAAATTTCTTCTTTTTGACATCAACAGTCCATTAGTTCCTTTTCCCACCCAAGTGGGTTTTTCATTGAAACTTGAGTCTTGGTGGCTCAACTTTCGAAAGCCATAAATTTTGACTTGGGTGTCCAATTTTCTATAACTTATCATTGGAAAGATTGTGAAGAAATTTACAATGTTGAGATCTAACTATCCTGTTTTCAAAATGTTAAGGTGCTTCCAAGGTCATCAATTTTGAGTTTGAAATTTCATTAGAGATACTTCTTAGGAAAAAAATTAATATCTTCCAAACTATACAAAATACTAAGATCATTCTTTCACCACTCATTTTATTTTTCAAGTTTTCTCCTTCGGGTTAGTTTGCGTGTCCATGTGAACCTAGACAGGCCAAAATACTAAAAATAATAAGTGAATATTTTTTACCATTTCAAGCTTCTATTTGTCCTACACCTTGTAAGTATCATCATGGGCTCAAATACAACTAAAGAAAACCATAAAACTAAAGGAAAATACAATATTTTTAGGTGATGTAAGATTTCTCTTACACCACTAGATGCTCTTGCATCAATATGGATTGATCAATTTATTTGTAGTGGAATGCCCACTGTAATCACTACATATGTTCCAATGTGAAGAATAATAAATTACACAATCTAGATTATCAATACTAGATCCACATGTGCTTGCAACATTTTTAAAGCACAAACCTATACAATTATGTTGCCCAATATAATAAACATTATATTGGACATATGCATCCACTAGCATTTACCATTCAAATGCATTCTGATATCATGAACTAGTCTTAATTTATCATTTCTAACAATATTACATGAAAATATAACCTTGATGTCATCATGATCATTTACAATAATAGATGCAATTGTGCAATTTCTTGTCATTGTGCTACTTAGGGAAACACTTACCATGTTTCCATAAAGAACTACAATATTAAAATAATTTATATTCCACTAAAATTGTAAATGTGTTCTTCATATGAATATAATCCACAAGGCTTAGTTTTCAAAAGGTAGTCTAGATAGTCTTATTAATAGTCCTCGTATATATCTACATTTAATCTATTCAAAATTCTATTCCATTTCTACACATTTGGCATTACTATTTTATCAAAATTAGATATATTATACTATTTATAGTTGAACCAAGGGAAATCGAGCAAGGCAGTAGAGGGTTAGTTCAAACACAAATGATATAAAAACCAATTAGGAAGAATAAAACTAATGTAATGCTCCGCCAAGAAACTCCAAAGGGATTAAAATAAAACACAAGAATAGAGTGCAAATATTTTTTCTTTAAAAGTTAAAACAATATAATGATACTTTGAGTTAACATTAAGTTCAAATTACACAACGAAAGACTTAACTAACACCTAAAGGGTTTCCCGATGTAATTACTTGGTTCATCACTAACTCAACTCACCGTAATTAATCCAATTAAGTTGATTAATCTTAATAACATAATTATACTTAAACAATGGTTAAGTTCATTCGGTAGGTTAAAATATGGGTAACATGATTAAGTTCATCCATTGCAATTTTAATCATACATTACATCCATTCTTAAATTAAAACATATTCCATACATTTAATTTCCTTACATACTTTATCGCATTAAAAGATAATGAATATTTTTCATTACACTCAACCTACATTCTTCATGATCCATATTACTGCATCTAATAAGATAACTTCATACACGCATTTAAGATTGATATCATCTAATCCACATTATACATTTTAACCATAATGACATTCATACATCCAAAATAAACAAGAACCAGAAGAACACAAATACAACTTAACACCAAATTGATATCGGAGTTCACCCCTAATGGGCTACATCTTCGGGTCTGCTCAATTGCAAGACCCCTTTAATAAATAATAGGGTGAAGTATACATAAGGTTCACATCAATTACATCCGGGGACAAAAGGCGTACATAAACAAATGATACATATGACCACATCGGTCCAAAAGATACATAAATGATCCAAGGAGAAGAAAGATGATCCATTTGAAACATGATATGGAGCACAATACAAAATAACAACTGGAGCACCAACGAAACTAAGTCCTCGCAACCCATCATAAGTATCCCAAGGTCTAACATGAATATCAGGTACTCTCAAAGGCATAAAAAATTAGATATGACTCTACAATAGTGCTCCTAGAAAAAACAACACAAACTGCATACTAGTGAACATAAGGGACGAGTGTCTTCACATAGCTTGGTATGGTTACCCTAGTAGGTCTCCATAGGTCTCGGCCCCATCCACTGGGTTACCCTAGCAACCTTTCCCGAACCTCCGGCCCATCCAAGTCTCATGTGGACCCAACACATCCTTTCGTGAAGACAAGGTTGTTGGTTTGCCATTTTAGGCCTTCTCACTACATCCTGAGTCTGTACTAGCACTCATGCCATGCGTGAGGCACAATTATCTTACTTAGTGTTTCATCTACTAAACTCCCTAATAATCTATTAAGTTATCACTTATTTAGACATACTTTCGATGGGTTACCCTGCTACCACTTTGGGTGTGGCCCCCACTCGAAAACCACTCTCCCGTATGACACGAAGCCACAATCAAATGAACTCCTAAAACCAAGGTATACACAAGGACTAGCATACGGAGTTCAATACCATAGGAAAACCCACTTGGCCAAACAAGTCCTCACACAAGGTGTAGTTACTAACGATTCTCTGACTAGAGACATGACCAGCTACAACCAACCACATAACAACATCCAACACTCACATTTAAGGACATGACCAGTTACAAATAAATCACAAGAAAACAGTCAATACTCGAGATCAAGGACTTGCCATTTTTTTGAAATCAAATGCGAATACAGAAAATTAAACATGCATTAACATTAATCTATAATGACAATCATTTTTTCATATCACTAAAAATACAAATCAATCAAAGTTTTCCAATTGATCTAAATTGATTACAATTTTCCTACCTCGTTAAGATACATGTCGCCCACGGTTTTCTAATTCAACTATAATTCAATTTACATCATAAAATAAATATAATTACTTCACAATGAAATTCGACCCAAAATCTCATTAATACATTTATATGTATATACGATACATATAAAAATATAATTTAATTTATATATTAATTAACTAAAATTAATATTCATTTTTCAAAATAAAATAATCAATTTCCATTTCTTTTTCAACATAACAAAAGAAACATTTCTATTTTCCTCAAAATGAAATATCTAATTTATCTTTTTTCAAAATCAGGTTTATGTCCTTGCATAGATATATAAAAAAAAATACAAATTAAATATTAATTAATATATATTAATTAATTAATAATTAATAATATATACTTTAATTAATAATTAATAATTAAAGATTACCATTTATAAACTTTTTAATATAATAATATTAAAAAACCTTTTTTTTTAAATAAAATAATATTAAAAACTTCATTTATTTTTTTTGTTTAAAAAAAAAACAGCAACAAATAAAGGTAGACCCACGTGGACACCCACGTGGGCCTCCCTTTCCCAAGGGAAGGGGTTGTGGAGACCATGTCGTGGTCTCCACCCAGCCACAATTGAGTGGAGGCCACGACATGGCCTCACAGCCATGGCCTCTCTCCATGGTTTGGGGAAGCCACGACTCTCCCCAACCATGGGTCAAGGGCCATGGTCCCCCAATAAACCCCCCCACCCTCCTTCCCAAAAATAAATAAAATTTAAAATATAATTTTTTTCTTTTCTTTTCTTTTTTTTTTTTTAAAAGAAAACCTCCATTTCAGGGCAGTCTCGGACTGAGACAATTCTGGGAAATAAATTTCCAGAATACAAATGATACAAATATATTTATTTTCCTTTTTTTTTTTTTTCCTTTTTAATAAAACAAACCTCCAACCAACAAGATAAACTCAGGAATGGCATAGAATATGAAAGATAATGTCATTTTTATATTTTTTGGATTTGAAAATAACTAGTCTCAGAAGACTTAAAATTGGGAAAATTTCACCACGATAATCTCATATTTGGGCAAGTTTGGATAAATTACTCACATTTATCCCACCAATTTACCAAACACAAACTAATTTTACAATTTAAAACTTGAATTTGAATGCATTCATTTGGAATTTTAACAAAATTTTATTGTGAACAGCCACCCCCAAATTTTGATTTTGAAATCAATTTGAACAAATAAGAATTTGATTTGGAGGTAGGAAATGAGAAGCGAGAAGGATTTAAATTCGAAATTTAACTAAACTCTTCCTATTCCACAAGTTTATGAGATTTTTTAGACAAAATACACATACAGATTTTCTTTCAATTTCAAGATGAAATTTCTTAAAACCAAAGAAATTAAAACAAGAATGCAACCTCTTAAAGCAATCTTGGAAGAGATTTGAAGGAGAGCTCAACCTGTAACTACAAGATTTTCTTCCAACCAAAATGCCCCAAAAATTTTCCATCCCCAAAACAACTCTTTCAATTACTTTTTAAAACCTAGGTTAAAAAGAAATTTTTTTGACCAGAAATCTATTTTTAGGTTGAAATTATTTTCAACCAAATAAAAATTAATTCCAAACAATTTAATATGCAAAAATTTCTTTTCTTCTCAAAATTGATTTTCTCAAATAAATTAAAACTAACATTTATGTTTCCAAAATGCCATTGACCCTCCATAATCCTTTATAGGGTGTTCAATTGTCTTAAAATAGAAGCGGCATCAGAACATAAATCTATATAGCCTAGCAGAGCAGAGTGAAAATAGGAGAGCAGAGGTTAGGGGTTCACATCCCCTTACCCATATTTTGGTAAACTCAATCAAATCACTTCTGAAACTGTTGCAACATTAACCAATTTTGGTGGAAAAACTTATCCACCTTGATCAGCCATACTATATGTTTTAGCGAAAGAAAAAGCTCTCCTTGGAGAAATGCCAGGAAAACTCTCAAATTTAAGGTTCATTGATAGATTGTCTTTCTTCGCAACTACCAAAAGGAGTCTAGAAATTTTTCGACTAGATCGAAATATTTGAAAAAATGACTACCGCTGATTAGTGAACTAAGAAAGAAGAAAATGTACTTTGATTTTTCTTGGTAAGACTAACGTTGAGAGAAAAAGAGAGAAAATGAAAGATGTGACTAATTGGCCAGTACAAATGGGAGCGTGAATGACCCATCCAAAAGAGCTTAGATGACCCGTTCAAAAGAGCGTATATGGCCCCGCAAAAAAAAGAGCGTTAAGTCTATCCACATTGCCGTATTTAATAATTAATTGAAATTCAAATGATAATTTTATAATATCAATTATTGTGTGTATGTGTATGTGTATGTGTATGTGTATGTGTATGTGTATATGTGTGTGTGTGTGTGTGTACGCGAGCACACACAAATACTATAGTCTTATAAGTTGTATTGATAATGAAAATTTGCTATTTAAAGTAAGGAGGTATCATAGATATCTTTGGAGTGTTTGTTTTGAGGAAATCAAACAAAAAAAAATCAATAGCAATCAAATCTTCTATGACTAGTATTTAGAAGAATTCATCAAATAAGTGGAATGGGGTGGAGGCTCCATTAGATTCACATGTAGAGGACTGTAGAGAGGTAGGGGATGAAGGAGTGGAAGATAAATATGGGCTAAATTAGGAAGGAGAGGATTGAAAAGATGTGGAGGATGATGGATTCAAATGATTGGATGTGAAGAGTGACAATTAGGATGGGGATGTAAGATAAGAGGTAGAGATTTGGTATATGTGTTGGCATTAAGGTCTGAAGCTTTGGGTAAAGGATTCTTTTTCCATTATCAAAGCTGGGATTAGGAAAAGGAATATAGGATAGAAGAATATTGACTCCAATACTTAGGGGTATCTAACCATGAGATATTATTCTGAGCTTAAGAGATGGGAAAGGATTGATTTGTGAAGGGGATGATCGATAGGAATGTAGGAATGACAGGGGAGATTATATTAGGCAGCTCTTTGTTTTGAGGGATAGTGGATAGGAGATGCAATTTTCTGGAAAGGTTGGCTAAGGAATTTTCATGAAACCTAATGGAGGGAGTTCATCTTGGTTCATAAAAATCCCATTATTGTCATAAAGATAATACTCATTTTGATTAGCAAAGCTAGCATTGTCATTTCCATCAAGGAATGGAAACATGATATTGGATTAGATTAGGATGAGAAATGGAAGTGGATGAATAGATTATATTGTAACAAAAAGATATGGGTAGGATAATAATATATGAAAAATATAAAAAAATGTTTTCACATCAAAGGATTTTAGGGTTGATGTATTCATTAAGATTTGGACGTGATTAAGATCATATTTTTTAGGAATTAGGTCGGATGAAGGATTAGAGTGGATGAAGGATTTGCTTGGATGGGTTTGATTAAGAGAATTATTGGATAGAGGATTGTTAGAAAAGCTTTAGCAATTGTGGGAATAGATTAGTAGATTTGGAACTAAATTATGGATGAGGATGAAAGTTGATTGAGATTAGGATAACAACTAGATGTAGAAGTTGGATTAGAAGAAAGGATTTAAGATAATTGAATGAGAAAATGAGAGAATATGATGGAAATAAGTTGAATGATTCTTCCCACAAGGTCATTCCTATTAAGTCATCCTCTAAATCTAGTAACATGGTGGTTTATAACAATCCTCTCTATGATGATTTTTCTCCTTTTGAATCTATACATAAACCATAGGGTATTCATGACCATTCTATGTTGGATGATGCTCTTGATGATTTCATGTCTACTACGACTCTTTCAAATAATGATTACACATCTAAGAGATTGATTAATATGATAAATGTGAATGAACATAACTTTCAAACACCTCTTAATAAATCAGTTCTTGTGGTTTAAGGTTCTAGTCCTTCTCCAACTTCACAATCCCTCAACAAGCCTTTCTGTGTGGTTCAAGGTGGCTATAGTAATGATGCCTTTTGCACCCCTAATAAACCAAATATTACTATGCAAGGATCATATCCCACTAAGAGTCCTTATGAGTATGCTAAACAGATTACCCGAGAGAGTTATAATTCGGTTGCTCAAACATATAATACAAGAAATAATAGGCAAACTAATCCTCCTCCAGTTATCTCTTCTTCACTTCCTACTTCTCAACCTATTCATCCACAAGAACCTCGCATCTCACAAATTCTTGGTAATGAGTATGACCTTATTGAACAACTTTAAGATACCCCTACCAAGATCCCTGTGGGATTTAACTAAAAATTCATCCATTCATCATGTAATGTTCCAAGATGCTTTAAATACTTTAGGTGTCCCGCTTGTAGTGATACCTAATAATTTATCTTCTTCGATTGACTCCATGACCACCCCTAAAGATCAAATTGTATTCACACAAGGTGATTTACCCTCTCATGAGGCTTAACACAAATATGATCCTCTCATGATCATTGTCCTTATAAATTTTAATGATATAAGATGAACTCTTGTTGATGATGGCTTTGGCCTTAACGTTTGTAGCATTAATCTATTGCATAATATCAAGGCAGATACTTCCCTTATTAAACTAGATTCTCTTATTATTTGTGGCTTTGATAATGTTGCTAGATCTTCTTTAGGTACCATAACCTTGCCTATTAAGGCGGGACCTGTTATTTTACCTACACTTATCCATTTCATGCCCAATAACCTCACTTATAATCTTTTGTTAGGACGACCTTGGATTTATTGTATGCAAGTTGTTCCTTCAACTTTGCATAGGAAAATTAAATTCATTTTCAATAATAAAATGTATACATTGTTTGCCGATACTAGTTTACAAGCTTGTTTGCAAACCTCATCTTCTAATTCTTCTTCAAATACTTATGACTCCTCTTCTAACATCCCTACATATCTGAGTACTCCTACTTCTTCAAATGTACTCCCGATTCTTCTTCAACTCAAATTGAATCACTAGTCTCTCCTGAGGATACTTCTTTGTTGATAGAGGTGCTCTTAGGTGATGATTGGGGGTCTTTAGACTTTACACCTTCTTTTGTTGGTCAATATAAAGTCCCTCCAAGAGAGCCTAAGATTGAAAAGGAGAAAGATGTGAGTGAACCTAAAAAGAAACCCACTTTGTCTAAACAACCCAGTAATAAATTTGTGTCTGCTTTCAAATCTAAATGTTCCTCTACCCCATCTACTTCAACTAATTATGACATTTAGACATATGAGGCCTCACCTTCCCTTAACGCAATGGTTACTCTTTATGGTTCTGGTTTCCACATCTTAGCTAAGAGTGGATATAATGGCAATGGTTTTGGTGCACAAGAACAAGGGATAAAGGTTCCTTTATAGAATAACATTTGTGAAGCATCTTTTAGATTTGGATATAATCCCTTTAATCCCACCAAAGCCTCTAAGAGACCATCCCTTAATGTCAATGTCATCTTCTCCTCTAATTCACTTTCATTAATACATCCTTGAGTTCTTAGGAGTTTATGGCAATCTTCCTCGATATCATCATAATCATGGATTTCCTTATTGTTTAAATGCTGAGGCATACTTTGGGAAAGACACTGAATTAGATAATGATAATAATGTGAAGGTACATAAATTTCCTCAACCAATTGATGTTCCCCAACAAAGTAATCTTCTTGTGAGTGATAGAATTGACATTAAGATGGATCCTTGGAATGAAGAAAAGATCATAAAGATCGAGAAGTGTTTAATTGATGAGGAACATAAAGAATATTATGTCTTATTACATGAATTTCCTGAAATATTTGCTTGGATTTATTCTAATATGCCTGGAATTGATCCTAAAATTGTCACTCATAACATTGTATTGATTCTCGATGCTAAACTTGTGAAGGAAAAAATAGAAAAATGAATCCCAAGATAGCCTTACTTGTTAAAGTGGAAATTGAAAACCTCTTAGATGATGTCTTCATTCTCTTTATTGATTATTCTACTTGGATTTCAAATATTTTTGTCGTTGCTAAACTTGATAATACGATTAGGGCGTGCACTAGTTTTTGAGATCTCGATAAAGCTTCTTTGAAAGATGATTTTCCACTTCCAAAAATTGATATGATAGTAGATTCTATTGTTGGTCATGCTTTGTTGTCCTTTATGGATGGTTTCCCAGGATACAAGAAAATATTCAATAATTCTCAAGATCAATTTAAAACTTCATTTAATACTTTGTGGGGTACGTTTTTTGGGGTAATGATTTTCCTTTTGGGTCGAAAAACGTAGGTGCTACCTATCAACATGCTATGACTCTCATTTTTCATGACTGCATGTATAAAATATTAGAAGATTACATTGATGACATCTTAGTTAAGTCTATATCCCGTCAAGACCATGTTAAGATCCTTCAGAAAATTTTCAAAAGAATCTGTAAATACAACATGCACTTGAACACCCAAAATTGTGTTTTTGGTGTAGATAGTGGAAAACTATTAGGGTTCATAGTATCACATCATGGTACTGAGGTGGATATAAAGAAAATAGATGCTATAGTTATCTCATGTTGAATCTCCTTGAAAAATCTCTCAATTAAGAAGTCTACAAGGAAAACTTCAAGCTATTCATAGGTTTGTTTCACAACTTATGGATCAGGCTTTCCCTTTTACTCAATTACTTAAGAAAGATACCACATTTCGATGGAATATCTATTGTCAATAATCTTTTGAGGATCTCAAAACTTATTTGGCTAAACCTCCTATCTTGCAACCTACTATTTCCACTCAACCTTTCCTTCTATACACTACTACTTCATCTCATGCTCTTGTAGCTTTATTGGCGCAACATAATACCGAAGGTAAAGAATTCCTAGTTTATTGTATAAGCCACACTTTACTCGATATATAAAGACAACATCTTGCTCTTTTGTTTGCAATGTAGAAGATGAGACAAATGTTATCTTTTGAATGCTGGAACTCATGTCATCATCAAATTTTATTCTCTAAAGAATCTCTTTTCTAAAACCGATCTTTTAGGATGCTTAGCAAAATGGGTTATGATGTTAACAAAATTTGACCTTAAATTTGTTTCTCAAAAAGTGATTAAAGGACAATCTTTCACCTGCCATTTAGTTGATGCGTCTTCTCCTCTCACCTTACTCAATCTAGAATCCTTTCCCGACAATTTGATTCTCCCTATTGATGTTGATAGGACTTGGGAATTGTACTAATGGATCTAAGTGTCGAATTGGTTCGAGAGTAGGTGTTATTTTAATACCTTCTTTAGGAAACCTATCCCTCTATCCTATCGTCTCAATTTTATTTGTACTAACAACATCGCTGAGTATGAAGCCTTTATTGTTGGTTTGAAAGAGGCTTTATCCAGCAAAATATTTAACACTTACATATCTATGGTGACTTACAATTTATTATAAGACAAGTTACATGAACTTATCAAGCTAAATAAGATAAATTATTAGAGGATCATGACTTGGATTTATCATTGTTAGAAAATTTCACCACTTACACCATGGAACTTGTTCCTCAAAAGGATAATCGACAAGCAGATGTGATGTCAATTGAACCTTCCCTCATATCCCTTGAAGATCCTACAATGAATTATCTTTTCACGATTCACAACCTTTCTTCACCGACTATTACTAATAATTCTAGTAACGTAGCTTATTATTATGATTTAGATTCTGATGAATGGTACTCTCATATCTCATGGTATTTGACTAATGGTAATTTTCTAGATTTTACAAGTAAGAATGCTAGAACTATAATTTGTAATCTTGATGAAAAATACATTATCCTTTCTAATTTCCTTTATAGAAGAGGTTATAATGGTCTTCTCCTTCGTTGTCTCAACAAAACCGAGATCCCAATTTCCCTCGAGGAGGCACATTCAGGTGCTTGTGGGTGGTATTTTGGTGGAAAATCTTTGGTTCAAAGGATGCTTCAAATGGGATACTACTGGCAAACCATGGAGAAAGACTCCTTTTCCTTTGTTAAAAAGTATCATTAGTGTCAGCAACATAATAATTTGATTCATGCTCTTACACAAGAGCTAAGGTCACAAGTGGCTTCTTGGCCCTTCTCCTTGTGGGGTTTGGATCTCATTGGAAAAATCTCCCCCCCCTCTTCCCAAGGACATAATTTCATTCTTACTACTATAGATTATTTTATGAAGTGGGTGGAAGTTGTTCCTGTCCGATCCACTGTCATTGATGTAATTTGTTTGTTTCTTCTAGAAAACATTATTTCTCGATTTGGTATACCTTCCACTTTGATTTTTTATAATGGTACCTCATTTAAGAACAAAGACGTGGATAATTTCCTTGAGAATATTACATTCAACATCTCTATTCTACACCATATTATCCTCAATCAAATGGTCAAGCCGAGGCTTCTAATTGTAAGGAAGTTAAGTAGCAAAACAACTTTCTACGCTAACCTTGAGAGGAGGGTAATGCAATTTTTTTTACAAATCATTACAACAGTTATAGAAACTTAACATAAATAAACAAAATATCATGCATACCACAACAAAACAACACAGTGATTTACATGGGGAAAACCCTTTTGGGAGAAAAACCCCACACTCCAAAAGCAGCTCAATATATTATTCAACAATCAATAATAGATTACAATATACTTGCAGAGCAAGATATTCACAGGAGTACCACTAATTAAAGACTCAAAAGTAACTCAATAGCCATAAGACTCTTACATACAACCTCTATCTCATGCACCTCATACATAGGAGATACAATACAAGAAATCCTGGAACGGTATTACAAAACCATGGGCTAAAACCATCCAATAAAGTAGAGTCGACCTTATCTCCATTCTAGATGCCCTATGACATGTCAAAAGACACATCAACATGTGTTCATCCCTTTTAAAGCTCATTTATGTGTCTGATGTATTTTATATTTCTTATTTCAGGACTCCAAACTTTCGGAGGCCATAACTTGTGAACTGTGTGTTTGATTGATGAACCGTTTGAATCATCAGAAATCTTGTGAAGTGCTCTATTGCCTCATAAATGCTATGTTGTTTATACCTAATTTTCAGGGTATTCTAGAGCCTCTAAAGTCCTCAAAATTAATTTAAATCTTTCATCGCACCCTCTAGAAACATAAACTTTAATATCTTTAAAACTAGATATGATCTTGCGATGAAAATTTATTGGCATGCTTATCTAGCCAACCAAAAGCTTCGGGGAGAATTTCACACTATTTTTTGTTGAAAAAAAAATTACTATAAATAGTAACCTCATGTAAATGCAAGGTTGAGACACCATTTTTCCAACACTAATAGGATCATTGCACAAATTATTTGTAAAATTATAAATAGGCATGGAAAGGATTGGCATACTCAATTAACCTATGCTCTTTGGGCCTATCGTACAAGTGTTTGCATAGCTACTAGGACTACTCCTTACAATCTTGTTTATGGTATTGATGCAATTAAGCCCTTAGATTAAGAGATTCCTTCATTAAGAATCTCTCTTAAAGGGATAGTAGATGATGACTCTTATAGAAATCAGCAACTTCAACAACTTGAAATGCTTGATGAACAACACATAAATGCTCTTGAGCATATTCAAGCCTATCATAAGACCTTACAACAAAATTATAATGACAGTCATTCAATGTTCCTTCTCTATGGGTGATCTAGTGCTTTATGAGAATCACCACAACGTGAATGCCTTGCCAAAAGAAAGAGGAAAGTTTAGCCCAAATTGGCTTGGACCTTACAACATCATTGAAGTCTATGGATTAGGTGCTTACAAAATAGCAGATGTGGAAGGTATGTCTCTTAAGGAACCCATAAATGTTATGCATATTTGTAGATAATATGCTTAATTTGCTTTATCTTCTCATTCTTAAATTGTATGATATGTTAGCATGTCTTCATTAAAGAGTATGGTATTAAATTAGCATTGTTTAATTTATATTGCTTCGTTCTTGACAAACATCTTCTAGTTTTGATTGTCTTGAATTCATTATTTAATTTCTTAGGAATTTGCATTTACTTATGCTAGCTTATCATGCAATTTTATTTATATATTATGTTAAGTTACATCATGTTGTGTTTAGTTAAGACATTAATTAGATCACATTTGTCATGTCATTTAACATAATACATTACATCACCACTTTGTAACATTTAATTAACCACTTACTTGTTTAGTTAAATCACACATGTATCAATTTAATCATGGAAATATTGAGCAATAAATAACATGAGAATTAAATTAGACATACATGTACATTTCTAAATTTGTTACTTTAATCAAAGCAATATAACACATTGGTTTGCAGTCAAAGGAATAAATTTGAGACATCAAAAGATCATCATATATAGAGACATAAATTTTTTGAGTACATCATATATATCATAGCCACTAGATACAAAATGTGGCCTCTATATCACCACCTCTAAGGATGGTGGCTACCCGATCCCTCTAGATCCTACCATGGTGGTCCCATGGGTGTATGTCGATGAGTAGAAGTAGATCATGAGTGACTCCTCGATGAGGTCCTTTGATCTCGATCCATTACTATGCCTTTGAGCATGGCTGACTCCATACAGGCCTCTATAAGGTTGCGATGTAGCCGCTCTCTCTCCTCTCATTCGAGCTCTAGCTCTAGCCTCACCGCATCATTACATCATCATGATGTCCAACACTTTGTTGTGGTCTCTGTATAATCTGCGAAGACTGTGGAATGCACAAGGTCATGATGATATTGTCGAGTGTGTGATGGATAAGGCTGCACCATTCCTATACATTGACTGTAGAGAAAAAGAGAACATCATACATACATACATATATCATCGTAAGATTAAAATTAAAATTCTTCAAATAAATACTTACTTGGGTCTCCCTCCTACCAGTCGGATATGATAGGAGCCTGAGATATAGTATTCCATGGTACGGATCTGCTACTCTCACCATGCTTGTACCACCTCTATACCTTAGGATGTAGCTCTGATGGTGAGGACCTACAAAGTATCAATTTCAATTTCTCTAGGGCTCTCTCCTTCTTGACAGTTGCATGCTCTCCTCTATCCTCCACTACAGGAGGATCTAGGGCTATGGTCTCATCTCCTAGATGGATGGGTGTCTCCTCCTCCTTCTCTTCCTCTTTCTCTATCTCTTCCTCTTCCTCTATCTCCTCTTGTATCATCTCTTCCTCCTCCTCCTCATATTGATCATCTCTTCTCTCCTCACTTCTCGACTCCTCTGAGGCCTCATGTCCTTTCCCCTCATGCCTAGGTTCGCTGATCGCATCAATGAGTTGAGATTCACTCACGAGTGTCTAATGAAAAAATGGCTCCAGCGAAGTTCCTATCCTACCATGTGATGGACCTATGCTGGACCCTATCATCATCCTCAAATGGGGACACGTACCTTTCTCTCTCATCATCCTATGAATATGTTAACTCTATCTCATCTATAGTAGGTCTAGGTACTGCTCCTAGTCTCACAACACATCTAGAATGTTGTATATAGATCTATACATTTGGAGGTATGCCTTGCTCTAGACCAAATTGCCTCCTCACTTTTTCAAAATAGAATGGCATGACAATGTAGCTATGGCAACCCTCTAAAAGATGGTTCCACTGCATAAGGTGAAGTTGCATGCCTTCATCTTGCCAAGTGGCCATCCATACGTACGACCTCCACACAATGTCATCCAATCTCAATTTGTCTATCGTCACTCTCCAGTATAACAAGTCACCTCTCTACCATGATCTAGTGGTGAATGGGTAACCATATGACTAAAGCTCATCAATATCCATATCAATTGGATATCCTGCTGGCTTGGTGCATGCGATGTGCTCAAACATTCAAATCTATAGAAGGGTGCATTTCATCAAACTCTTCCCTTCCCCAAAAATATAATCTCCAAGGTCATGATAAAGGTAAACTAACATGCCCCGTCCCCATGAGAACACAGTGCACTGCTCCTGCATTGCACATATGACATATGTAAGGCCTCCATGCATGTGACTACCTCACCCATTGAGACATATGGCTAGCCCCACTATGGTGATCATGACTCTCCTCACTAGTGGAACTATGTCAGTAGGATGAAATAATCATCAGATGAGAATCTGACACTTCCTCTTCACACCTGTAGCTTTGCCAATGTAATAAATCTAATCTCTCCTCATGGTCATCGATGAGTGATCTCTTTGATATCTCACTATCCGTCCTCTCACTAGGAGTCTGAAAATGTGGTATACATCCTCTAAGGTGAATATAATCTCTCCCACAAGTAGGACGAAGGTCGAAGTGTCAGGATCCCATCTCTCCATCAAATCCATAAGAAGAGACCATGATAACTGACAACACACATATTATAGATATACCATAAACCCACTGCATGAAGAATTTTTTGATCCTCTCGAGATAAACGAGGGATCTGGCTTTGTAGATGGTGATAGGTCAATCTAGCAGTATTCTATCACAGATACAACAACTTTTGCAAAATCAGAATCATGAATTATTAATCTATCAAATCAATCACATCATCATCATATCATCTAAACAACCGATTCCATGTGTGCCGCTAGTAACCCTTTCCAAGGACCAAGGCGCCCTACTGGGACCAAGGCACTCTGGTAGAACTAGAGTGCCCTAGTGGGACTAGAGTACCTTGGGAGGACTAGGGTGCCCAATAGGGACTAGAGAACCCTAGGCAAACCAGAGCACTCCTGCTAGGTAGCAGATATGAATTAGGGTTCCTAATTGGTCAAATTGGTTAAACGGAATGAAACAAAAAGTACAAATGTAGTTGGATATACTTACCTCATACAATGGGGTGTCATTGAGAACATACTTCCTCAAGATCTCCATCTGTGTGGGCATTTCTGGTCAGCGACATAACATTTTGTGCTACGTGGGCTTCTCTTCTGCAAAGTGAATATGACAAATTAATAGTGTCAAATTTTCACTATTTAAGGTACTTTCTCTCCTAAACCCAATTTCTACATTTCTTCTTAATCTTTCATATCTTGAGCTAGAGAACTCCAATTTTCACATCATTGGTTGTGTTGGAATCGTGTTTTAGTTCTCTTCCTTGTCAAGTGTTCCTCGACATGCTTGAGTCTTGTATCGAACTTTGTTGTGAGCATTTTTTATCACCTCTCCTTACAATTTGACAGGGTAAACGTGATACCCTATTTCAACTCACTAATTAGCGAGCTGAAATAGGCGGCATATAACTACGCTTGAATTTCATCACCCTTAGTAAGCATTTAGGTGATTTTGTGATTTTAACTAACAATGTGGATTTGTAGGATATAGTTCCTAATGTTGTATTGCAGATACTGTTGGGGGCTTCGTTTGACATATTATGGACATATTCTTTTTCTCATGAATGTTTACTTTTTTGTACTTTAGCTTACATATGCACATAGTATCGTATGACTGCTAAAGTGGGGCCTAAATGTAGCGTTGCAAATTATACACCCTTGATTAAGGTTGTCCAATTTCACACTTAGGTTAGGACTCGCCTTAGTGTGTTGCATTTGCATTTTAAATTCCTTTAAATCATTTAATTATTAATTTAATTAAATCTAAAATCCTCTTGCATCATTACACACATTATAAAAGTGGGCGCTTAACCTTGAGTGTGCCCCTTTTTTATTTCATCATCTTTAATTAATTAATTAAATTAAATCCTAATAAAGTCCTATTTCAACCTTCAAGGCTCATTTTCGCATATCTAAACACCTTGGGTTGACACATTGAGCTAGATTAGGCTTTGTAATTAGGATACCTTGCATCCCAAAAAAAATGGAAAGAAGTTGGTTGGACTAGTGTGAATCAAATTGGTCCTGACTTTTTCTCCGCAAATTTTGGGATCTTAATTTGGTGGTATTATAAGTTTTAAATCTTTCTTTGTGCAAAATTTGATGAATTCTAGGTCGACCTATGATCAAAATTAAATTTAGTGTTTCATATATATAGATATATATCCTTTTCTTTCCTCATTTGAAGGATCCATTCTTTAGAAATTGAAGGAGACCTTTTATGAAGTGAAAGTGTAGTTTTTTATGTGGAGTCTACAATCAACAAATTAAAGCATTCATCAAGTCTTCATTAACCTTTTCATTGTCAATATAAGCTTAGGAGATATTTAAGAATAATGAGGAGATCACCGACTGTTGATTGACTTGTACCTCTCCCTTAGGTTTTGGTATCGTTTCATGTTATTTTCATATCTCTATGTGAGTTTCACATCATTCATTTTTAGATTTACTTTATTGCTTTAGATCAATATTGAATTTTTCATTTGAAGCGCTTACATTATGTTCATATAGGGTTTTTACTCCAAGCATAGGTTAGAACTCTAATTTTTCATTATAGCTCATTAGGATATTACATACACATGATATTATAGGGCACACACACTTTTCAATAATTTATTGGCTATTTGTGGAGGTGGAAATCACCAAAACAAGGTGGAAACCTTATATAGCCACCCATACACCTTTTTCTAGCTTGCAAGTACATTTGCAAGTTTTCGATAGAGCTACAAACTTTTGAGAAGCCAAAATCAACAGGTATGGATCCATATCTAGAAGAAGGTCTTAGATTCTTGGGACTAGAACGCCCAACAACCTGGTCCTATGCATCTAGTGACAGATTTTGGCAGTTTTGGCTTTCAGGTCTTCACTTTGTAGATTCCAAATTTCCAACTCAGTTCTGCAATAGAGACCAGAATGCCCAATGCCTTGGTCTAATTCACGTAGGACCAATTTCTGATATTTGATGCACATCAAAACTCCTATGTTAGATCTATGATCTATGTTTCTGTTTCATTTTTGCATCTTCCTGTTATTATCATTAATATAATTGGTTTCATACATTTCATTAGTTTAGCTTATTGTTACTTTACATTTTACTTGATTCCTTCATATCAACAAAGGAATAGAAACCCTAAAATCATTACTTTACTCTCTTTCAGAAGAGGAAGTCAAAGTGAATCACTTCCTTGGGCTCTTTTGTATTCCAATGTTTGAATGAGTGTGGGTTTAGATCCTAGTCTACCCAATTCTATTTTCACCCAAAACAACATGTAAAGTGACTCAAATATGAGGATGCCTAATATGTGTATGGTCTAGATAGATTGAGCATCTCTATGTATCAATGGGTCTTGTCCTGATCCATTTTTTTTTTAATCTTTGTCCATACATAAAAAAGTACATACATATATCTAAGCAAAAGGTAAATATACATATCTCTCACATATGTGTGTATATACATGCATTTATATATTTAATGTACAAATTATGACATGTAGTTCTTAAAAAATCAAGTTCAAATTTATGTAATTATATAGTCAAGGTCTAAAAATTACTTGGTCTCCACTATCTGCATTATGTAAAAGATATTGCATATGAATCTGAAGAGAATAAATAACTAATCCTAGAACCTATACACACACACACACACACACACACACACACACACACACACACACACACACACACACACACACACACACACACGTGTGCGCATGTTCAAAATGAGCTCTAGAGGTCTATTTTTATTAAGATACATTAGCATGATGATGTAAAAGATCACCAACATATTGTAAATCTCAAAGGCCACCAAAACACCACCTTTTAATATATATAAAATTCAAATTAAATGTGAAAATTTTCAATCAGGACTTAGAACTTGAACATGTGATCTATAATGTGTGTGTGTGTGTGTGTGAGAGAGAGAGAGAGAGAGAGAGAGAGAGAGAGAGAGAGAGAGAGAGAGAGAGAGAGAGAGAGAGAGAGAGAGAGAGAGAGAGAGAGAGAGAGAGAGAGAGAGAGAGAGAGAAGGGGTGCAAGAATGAAATATAAAGGAGGTGATAAAGATAATTAATGGAGAGAGGGGGAAGAGAGATAGAGATAGGGAGAAAAATACAAAGAGTGTATGTGTGTGTGAGTGTGAGAAAAAGATATGGAGATATACATAGGGAGGGAGAAACATGGTGTGTGTGAATGAGAGAGAGATGCACAGAGAGAGAGAGAGAGAGAGAGAGATAGAGAGAGAGAGAGAGAGAGAGAGAGAGAGAGAGAGAGAGAGAGAGAGAGAGAGAGAGAGAGAGAGAGAGAGATGGAGAAGGAGAGGGGGGACATAAATAGAGAGATGATAGACTAGATATATAGATTTAGAGAGAATAATAGAAAGAGAGGTAGAGAGGGAGAGGTGGATAGAAAGAGGGAGAAATTGAGAGGTAGATATGGTTAGAAATATAGAGGAGAGGGATGGAGATGAAGGTAGAGGTAACAAGATAGATAGAGAGAGAGAGATGAATACAAATGAATGGATATATATAGAGGGAGAGAGATCTATTTTATTTTGATATCTAGAGTATCCCCAATCCCGATGGCCTCGCCTCACATTTCCACTTAAGGGAGAGCCGAAGTTGAGACTAGTCCTTGGGGGGTGAATCCGTAGCCTACAAGAAATCCCCCCTCTTAAACTTGGAGGGAGTCAAACTGGAAGCCAACCCATCGCCCAAGCCAACTCACCTACCTGCGCAGGCTGCAGGAGAGAGATCTTTATCTCTATCTTTCTCATTATTTCTCAATCTCTTCCTCTCTAAATAAATACTATGTTTTTTTAAATAATACAAAATATTAAATATAATAATTTATATTATATAAAATATTGTTTATAATAAAAAATAAAATTCATTTTATATAGTTTAAATAGAAATAGTTAACAAAATTATATTTAATAATATAAATTAATTTAAATATACTATATATAGATAGATTGATTGATTAATTAATTGTATGTAGATAGATAGATAGATAGATAGATAGATTAAACAATACAAAATATAAAATATAATAATTATATTATATATAATAATAAATAAAAATAGTTAACAAAATTATATTTAATAATATAAATTAATTTAAATATACTATATATAGATAGATATATAGATTGATTAATTAAATAATACAAAATATAAAATATAATAATTTAGATTATATATAATAATAAATATAAATCATTTTATATATTTTAAATACATATAGATGACATAATTATCTTTAATACTATAAATTAATTTAAATAATACTATATGTAAAGAAGTATGTATATATTATTAAACCTGATTTTTTGTTTGGTTTGTATTTTGCTGTTTTCCCAGATACGGATTTCTTAAGCATGCATGCCAATTAAACAAGAAGTGTCCTCATTTTACCTTAAAAATAGTGAGTTAGTAACCCATATAAGCATGGAATAAATTTGTTGGTGAATCTGGTTTCTTAATTAAAAATTGTTAGAGTAGTTCAACTTTTGACGGCATGGAGAAAATTTCCACGTTTTATCTTGAATCCTTTTATTACTTACATGTTTATGTCATATAGGGACGAAAATGATTCCTAGACTGCTGTTATTTCCAATGTCTTTATTAGAGCTCAAATAAGGTCAGGATTCTGCTACTTGCTGTGTTGATCTTCTGAACTCATGGCTTAGATAGTTTCTGACATCTTTAAATCTTGTCTTTGGGTGGAAGTAACTTGTAATATCTGCCTCAGGACTTTTTAAATATCAAAATTAACTTGATATTAAGTTGATAGTAAGTTTATTTCCGTATTAGAACAACTTTAGATAGCTTATGATGTCTTTAAATCTTGCCTTTGGGTGGAAACAACTTGTTTTCTCTGCTCTATAAGACTTTTTACATATCCAAATTTACAATGTTTTGACAAAATGTCTTATGAATCTTTGTTAAAGAAAATTTTGGCCTCAATGGTTTGAGGGGAACCAAGCAAATCTGAAGATGTCTGAAATCACCCTACTGCAGTGAATGCCTAACCCGTGCTTAAATTATATATATATATATATAAAAAAGAAAGTGGATTTGTGAAGAATAATATATTTTTGTACTACATGCGAGAATATAAGTGATAATCTAATCTAATATAATCTTAATTTATATTTAAGAATGCAAGAATAATCAATATAACTGTAAAAGCAAAATTAGATCAAAGACCAATCAAAAAATAAAAAAATTTATTTTACATATCTTATCATAAAGAATGAGTTCTTTTAATCTTTAATTTTATAAGCCTAGAAAATATTGTATTACATTACATATGTGCAGCTGTGCTCTATATGGTTATGTATAAGCTGATATTTGGAAGTCAAAACTATCTTACCAATTCTCATCCTATGACAATGTTTAAAATTTTTGAAACAAGGAAATATGAAACAGTATTCAACATTAAGAAATAAGAAAAAGAATGAAAGTAAATGGAGTGACGATGTTGTGGAATATTAAGACATAAAATGAAAGCAGAATGTGAAGCTAGTATGAAATAATATAAGCATAGGTATTTCCAAAGAGCCATTGGCCAGTCTGAAATAAAGAAAAAATAATTTAAACTCTGTAGAGACTACATAGTAAGCTATTGATTGCGAGGGTTTCTTGACAGTCACAAAGGTGACCACAGAATGGCAACAACACCATTGACAACTCAGATATGACTACGTCTGATAATAATAGAAAATAATTGCTTTCATTTCACCCTTCTTATGTCCTCTCACATTTCATAAATTTTGGAGGATGATTTTATATATCCTCCCCCTCCTCCTCTTCGAAGTTTATCCATCCAGTCCATTCTTCTTTTTCTTCTCCTTTGTCTCTACAATCAGTCCAAGCTTCCTCATTTCTTTTCTGTTTATCTATAATTTTCTTTTGGAAGACATGGCATATTACCCATTCTTTATCCTGCACAAAATTGCCCAAGATTAGTAATGGACAGCCCACAAGGAGATATCATGTAGCTGTTAGCATCGACCCTTCCCAACTGAAATTTAATGAGCTTAATTAAGACTTTCCATGGTGAGGTTTAAGATATGAAATCAATATATTTTCAGCAGGCCAGCTATGAACTCTAATAAATTCCTACAAAGTGAATTTAGTTGCCTGAGGAGTTGTGCCACGTCTGTATTCATGCATGATCCACTCTGATCTTTGTCCTTTGGAGGAACGGCCTTTGTAGAAGACTAAAATCTTTCTCTTTCCAATCTGATGTCTTCCACCTGCCTGCTTCGAGTATATTGGCTTATCCTTTCCTGTTTCCTTCCAATAACCACCTGCTGTGGATCTACATATGCGACTGCCTTTCTTATTATTCTTGTTGAACACGTACCATTCTCTAGCATCTTCCCCACATATCTCTGTAAATCGACATTAAAACATCAAAATCAAATAAGAACATATATTGTTGTTTTTCAAGGCTTAGTCGAAAATATATTCTAGTGTGCTGGCATAAATACCTTGGAGATCCCAAGGTTCAATTTTATAGAGATCCATATCCCTGATAACGTCCATGTCAATCTTTTCTGAGGCAATTTTCTTTTTCAGATAAAAATCAAGCAGCTCTTCCTCGGTGAGTCGAAATCTGAAACCTGGAGGCAGCTGGCGAGATAGTGTGTTCATTGTGATCAGATGCTCGATATTCCTGTACACATTGTAATATTGTACTAGTGTTAGCCATTAAAACTCTTTTCTACAATGCCAAATATTTGGAGTCGCAGTTTTGCATTATGGTGGGAATCAGAATTAATGTCTACATTTGATAGTCGTACCCTGCTTATAAGAAATCTTGTGAATGAGACAAAGTCCATTAAAATGTCAAATTCCAATTTAAATTTTTTTATTAAAAGTAAATAAAATCTAACGAGGTGTTGAGTTCATTAACACTATATTGTAAGGGAAAAAATCACATGTTTTATTTTTCCTATAAAATTCTTAAATGAAAGTTGTAATTCACTATCATCTTTAAGTGATTAGAGCTACATATTTTAATAGTAATAAATAAATAAATAATAAAATCTAAATTTAATTAAACTCAAACAAGTCTTCTGTGTGTATTACAAGTAACAAATATAGTGGTATAAGTAATAAATATAATAAAATAAGTATTGAGTAGTATAGTTGGTTAATTCCATAATTTATTGAATCTGGCATTCTATAATTAAAATCAAATAATATTTCAAATGATACTCACAAATTAAATGTTTCTTCTATTTATGAATTGAATGACACTTGCTAAATTTATAATCTTATATTTAATAGATAAAACAAAAATTTCTGTACACAATTGGCAAGTAAATCACATCTAAATCCAAACAAAATCAAATTACTATTTTACAGGGATTTGATTTTGCACAATAAAATAATAAAATAAAATTTGAATTAAAGCACATTTCTAAATTAGCATATAAGAACTAATCCCCTTTATTTGATTTGATCTCACACAATTAAAAAAATAAAATAAAACTTGAATAAAAAATTAAACTAATTAATTCAATAAATACACTAAATATTATATTTTAAAAATAAATACAATTAAATTTACAAAATCAATAGATATTATGTACTACCTCAATAGATCAAGGACAATAATACATTACATATTTCCTCAATAACAAAATAAAATATAAACAATTCAAATAACAATTTTAAAAATACTTTACTTTTAAAAAAGTCATAAATTAAGAATACATATAATTAATACTTAAATTAATTATACATAAAAAAAAACTAAGACCTGTTTAACCTACACATCTAAATTAAAGCATATAAAACTTCCATTCTCTATGAATTCTCTTTCAGTTTACTACTTCATTTCTTCTCTTTTCTTTTTCTTGTTTATAAGATAAAGAAGCATCTATGTAGCTAAACATAGAAGCCATGAACTTACTCTTTTTAAATTTTTTTTTTTCATAGATCTGTATATAAGTTGAAATGGAAAAACTCAGCGAAGGTAAGATTTTGGCTTATATAGTGGAAAGGTATTCTTATTTTCAATACTAGTCTATTTATTTTTTATGATTTGAAAGGGCTTTTGGACTAGTTAATAATGGTTAAGAATTTTCTTTTACATCCAAGTATAAGATTACAAACATAGAATGGAAGACAACTAAATCAAATAAATAAATATATATATACTCCAGCATCACACAAAACTTCATTCCTGACAACCCAAATATTAAGAATTCAAAACCACAGTAAAAGAAAATGCAACATAGCCTCCAAAGGTAAGAACAATAAACCTTCTCAGACAACAAATACGGGAGAGAGCATCACACAAAACTTCATTCCCAACAATCAAAATATTAAGAATTCTAAACCACAGTAAAAGCAAATGCAACATAGCCTCCAAAATATTAAGAATCTGAAACCATAGTAAAGGTAAGATTTTGGCTCATATAGTGGAAAGGTATTCTTATTTTCAATACTAGTCTAGTTATTTTTTATGATTTGAAAGTTTATCATATATATTATGTTGTTTTTTTGTCAGTCTAAGAGCTTATCGCCTAGTTAATAATAGTTAAGCATTTGCTTTTACATCCAAGTATAAGATTACAAACATAGAATGGAAAACAACTAAACCAATTCAAAAAAACAAATATACTCCAGCATCACACAGAACTTCATTCCAGACAACCCAAATACTAAGAACTCAAAACCACATTAAAAGAAAATGCAACATAGCCTCCAAGGGCAAGCACAAAAATACAGAAAGAGCATCACACAGATCTTCATTCCCAACAATCGAAATATTAAGAATTCAAAACCACAATAAAAGCAAATGCAACACAGCCTCCAAAATATTAAGAATTTGAAACCAAAATAAAGGTAATATTTTGGCTTATATAGTGGAAATGTATTCGTATTTTCAATACTAGTCTAGTTATTTTTTATGATTTTAAAGTTTATCATATATTATGTTGTTTTTTTGTCAATATAAGAGCTTCTCGACTAGTTAATAATAGTTAAGAATTTGCTTTTACATCACACAAAACTTCATTCTCGGCAATTTGAAACCATAGTAAAAGAAAATGCAACATAGCCTCCAAGGGCAATCACAACAAACCTTCCCAAACAACAAATATAGGAAAAAGCATCACACAGAACTGAAATATTAAGAATTTGAAACCACAGTATAATCAAATGCAACACAACCTCCAAGGGAAATCACAACAAACCTTCCCAAACAACAAATACAGGAAATAACACCTACTACATAACAAACACAACAACATCTCTCAAAGAAGGAAACAAAAGCCTTTCTTCTAATACACAAACACAGATCTCAAGAAGGCACAAATAAATTTTCAAATATGAACCAAACAACCTTTCTTTTTAAAACAAATGCATAAATAGGATTCAGAACCACCAACCTGGTAGTTTGAAGAAAAGTACAACCGAATTTGAGATGTCAAAATCCATAATCCCAGCCAGCTCCTTCCAGGCATACACAACAACAAGAAAATTCGAAAGGCCAATATCCGAATCTTCAAGCATATGCAAAAAACATCCCCAAATCCAACATCAAAACTCCAAAGAAACTTCCGAGCCAAAATCCACAATCCCAATCAACTCCTTCCAACCATACCTAGCAACAAGAAAATTTGAAAGGCCAATCTCTAAATCCTCAAGCATGTGCAAAAAAACATCCCCAAAACTTCATTGCAATCATATTTTCATTATTTTTCCAAGAAAATTACCATAGCCATACCTCGACACCAAAACTCAAATTAATAATAAAAAAAATTACCAACCCTTCACAAAAATCGAGAGAAAATAATTTAAAATAATATTATCTCCAAATACTACTCCCAAGGACCAATAGTAAGAAAGGGTAGGTAAGTAAACACTAAACAAATAAACAATAAATAAATGAACCATAAACAAATAATTTCATTATTTTTTCCAAGAAAATTACCATAGCCATACCTGGACACCAAAAATCAAAATAATAATAATAATAATAAAATTACCAACCCTTCACAAAAATCGAGAGAAAATAATTTAAAATAATATTATCTCCAAATACTACTCCAAAGGACCAATAGTAAGAAAGGGTAGGTAAGTAAACACTAAATAATAAAACCATAGACAAAAAATTTAATTATTTTTTCCAAGAAAATTACCATAGCCATACCTCAACATCAAAAATCAAAATAATAAAAATAATAATAAAATTACCAGCCTTTCACAAAAATTGAGAAAAAATAATTTAAAATAATAATATCTCCAAATACTACTCGCAAGGACCAATAGTAAGAAAGGGTAGGTAAGTAAACACTAAATAAATAAATTAATAAACAAATAAACAATAAATAAATGAACCCTAAACAAATAATTTCATTATTTTTTCAAGAAAATTACCATAGCCATACCTTGACATTAAAAATCAAAATAAGAAAAGTAATAATAAAATAACCAGCCCTTCACAAAAATTGAGAGAAAATAATTTAAAATAATATTATCTCCAAATACTACTACCAAGGACCAATAGTAAGAAAGGATAGGTAAGTAAACACTAAATAAATAAACAAATAAACAATAAATAAATGAACCATAAACAAACAATTTCATTATTTTTTCCAAGAAAATTACCATAGCCATACCTCGACACCAAAAATAAAAATAATAAAAATAATAATAAATTTAAATTTACCAACCCTTCACAAAAATCGAGAGAAAATAATTTAAAATAATATTTTCTCCAAATACTACTCCCAAGGACCAATAGTAAGAAAGGGTATGTAAGTAAACACTAAATAAATAAACAAATAAACAATAAATAAATGAACCATAAACAAATAATTTCATTATTTTTTCCAAGAAAATTACCATAGCCATACCTGGACACCAAAAATAAAAAAATATAAAAAATAATAAAATTACCAACCCTTCACAAAAATCGAGAGAAAATAATTTAAAATAATATTATCTCCAAATACTACTCCCAAGGACCAATAGTAAGAAAGGGTGGGTAAGAAAATACTAAATAAATAAACAAATAAACAATAAATAAATGAACAATAAACAATAAATTCATTATTTTTCAAAAGAAAATTACCATAGCCACACCTCGACACTAAAAATCAAAATAATAAAAGTAATAATAAATTATCAACCCTTCATAAAAATTGATAGAAAATAATTTAAAATAATATTATGTCCAAATACTACTCGCAAGGACCAATAGTAAGAAAGGGTAGGTAAGTAAACACTAAATAAATAAACAAATAAACAATAAATAAATGAACCATAAACAAATAATTAAATAAATAAAACAATGAATAATTAAATAATCAAATGCACAAATAACACAAATTCTTAACTAAATATATAATCCAACAATCTAATCCAGGTCAGAGCAGCCTAGGAGCTATCATCAGAAACGATGTTGGTGAGATGGCGCGGGCCTTATTGGGTCCGGTTGGAGTAGTTACCAACAATGTGGCATAAATTTCCGTGTTAGAGGCAGGGCTTCAGTGGTGTGTCAACAATGAGGTGGTCAATCTCATTATTGAAGGAGATTCTCAGGTTATCCTCAATGGTGTAAAAGCTTTTGAACAGTCTAGGTGACTATCACATTAAGCACACATACCGGGAAGGCAACAAAGCATCAGACTGGTTGATGAATATGGGGATTGAGGAGGATTTTGTCAAAGAAGTTGGCAAGGAAGACATGATGCCGATTGGACTTAAGGAAATTGTATCTCTTGATAAGGTTTCAATCCCAAAGACTGGTATTGGATAGTTTAGCAGATTTTGATGGCGTAGGCAGAGGGTGGTGGGATCCCAGATTAGAGACTTATCGACTGTGAGGAGGATAGGAGGTCTGTGTGGTTTTTCTTCCATATCAAGGAAAGTTGCTTGGGCACATGCTGTCTAACAGCCAGATTGTCCCAAGCTTTCTAGTTTTGGGTGTCGTTGTTGATAGAAATGAAGGGAATACCATTTATAAACCCAATCTTGGCTTCATTCGTAGTATAAGGGATTACGACAGAGCATTTAGGAATTGTTTGCAAGTGCAACAGGGTGTTTGCTCTAGAAGAAAAGCCAGAGGAATAGATTGAGTGCCTCTTCAAAAAGGTGAATGATCAGGAAAAAGCAACTGTGGTAGATATCCTGGGTCCTGACTATTGGTCCGGGGGACATGTACACGATGGTAGATTGGTGGAAGATTTGTTGCAGCCAATCATTCAGGTCCTGGGCCATTCATTGTTAGCGAATGGCATCTTGCGGAGGATGGTGGAGGAGGGGATTTACTTAGAGGTTATGCGAGATTTGGATGGGATTGTCTCCAATCCTGAAGACGGGTGCATGCTAGGTTATTTCTATCTACAGGCAGCAGGGATTAAGACAAAGATGCAGAAAAATGGATAGGTTTGAAGCCTTCCTTCAGGAAAATGGTGATCTCTTTCCAGAAGGAGTAGGTGATAGGCTAGTGGTCATAGGAAATGGGATCAAGTATCTGTATAACTGATCCCTTTTGGATATTGTAGAAGGAGTGGCATCTCCATCACCCTGTGTAAGTTTTTCACTTGGAAATATAATGGGTACTGCCCCCTAGGCAGAACTTGCTTAAATAACAAAAAAAAATAAAAATTCTAAACTAAATATATAATCCCACAATATAAACATTGATTTATTATAAGCTGCCAATAATTAAATATATTTATATCAATACCAACCATTATAATAGATCAACACCTATAAACTATATTTAACAGTTAATTAATTGATTAGTAAATAAATTACCATAGCTCATAAAATCATAAATAGATAAAATACCTCATATCACCTAACAAGTCAACTTAAGCCGACACACTAGGATTGGCAAGATACCAATTAAGCCTAGACTGTGGTAAAATCAACTTGCCATTTGGATTAGAGACACACTCAAACCTATGAAACTAGGTGGAGATGATATCTAGTACCCACATCTTGCAAAACAACAAACATCTATACAATAACATATACATTTGCATAAATGGAGGTGCGCATGCAAGGAGCAGGGACGATTAGGGTTGTGGGCGATGTTGCAGGGGAGGAGGACAATGGTGACCCGAATGGAGAGTGGGATGGCTTCACTTTTCTAAGTCCGTCCTTTTTCTCCTCTCTTTGCGGTGCAGGGAGGGTTTGGAGGTTTCTGTCCTCTGTGCCAAGCCTATCGAAGGCCAAAGGTCGCCTCCCTTTCTTTTCTCCTTTGATCGTTTGGTGGGGTGTGGCGGTTTTGGCACCCTATGGCTATATTTTCTCGGGGTGCATCATTTTCTCTGCCTATTGTCGTGGTCGATGATGGTGCCATCTTTGGTTTTGTTTGTGGTTTTGGGGGCTTCCTGTTCTGTTATTTTCCAGGTTGGTGTTGATGCAGGGGAGGCCCCTATCTTCTCCTTGGATGAGGTAATGGCTTATGTCATTATGGATTTTAGGGGTTTTGTGCTTTCTGCTTCTCTTTTCTCTCTTAAGGAGGAGGCACTCATTCTGGAGCCAAGGCTCAAAGTCCTGAGGGTGAGAGTAATCTATCTATTTTCTACACCCTCGATATTTGATGAAGATTTGTTGAAGGGTTGTCCTCTTTTGTACAGTCATGCCTTTGCTTGCAGAATCTTTTGGTTTGCCCTCTCTATGCAAACTGGGTTTTCTCCAGCTTGCCTTATTAAGGTGGCCCTTCCTTCTTCAGAGGTGGAAAAAAATGGTGCTCGAGAAAACCTCTCTGCTATAAAGGTGGATTTGAGTGTTGCTTTGGAGATTGGGTGGTGCTGGCGTGTGGCTGGTGATGTCCTTCTTCTAGACTGCTTGGGCTCTGGAGGAGATCTTTCTCCTGGCTCTGCAAGTTCAGGGAGCCTGTCAAACCCAATTTTGAGAACCTCATAATTTTGATGGCTGAGTATGTGCAATGTAATGTTCTTCCTCCTCTGATCCCTATTGAGGTGGTGATTGTGGAGAGCTTTTGGTGTCCAACCTGTTGGCATTCTACAGTCTTATGAGAATAGTTGGTGTTGTCATTGATGGCAACCTTCTGGCATTCATCTGGTAAACCACCAGTAGGCACCGACACCGACACAAACATCTACATACACCGACAGACACTTCACCGACAACGACAATAATGCATACCGACACCCCAGCCGACAGGGAATAAACTTTTGTTTATTGTATTTAATTGCAATTATCTTTTGTAAAGCCAACATGGCATATTGTAAAAGAGTCATATATATGTATGAGATCTTATAGGTCATTTTGTGTAGAAAAATAGTATGTATGGAAGTATGAATTATGTATAAGTTGATATAAGTGACAACGAAGGTTTTGGTTATAGAATGAGCTTAAACCAGTGCTGAACATGGCATAGTTGATGCTGATATGAAGCATTACATTATATTGGATTTCATAATCCACTTTTGTAGTTAGTGTGACTCTTATTGAGCAGTGAGCTCTAGGCAGTTGGCCTTCCTGCATGTGCAGGCCCCTCATTGTAAGTAATATTTATTCATTGGTCAGTGAGTGAATATTTTGTGTCACAAATCCCCCCGAGGTTTTTCCCACACTAGGTTTCTTCGTTAAACATCTTGTGTAATGGTGTGTTTTCTATGCTATCTTTATTGTTCCTGTTTACTGCATTAATTATCATTTACTGGTACACTATTTTGGAATGCAAAGTTCTTAATAAGGTTAAATATTTTGTCAAATGGTTAGATAGTGATTCACCCCCCCCTTCTCAGTATCTTTGGGACTGTCACTAATCCTAACAATTGGTATCAGAGCTTGGTCCTCTATTTTCAAAAGCCTAACAACTTGAGGAAGATTTTGACACCAGTACAGATGGAGAACTTAAGAAAACAATTGGAAGGAGCTCTTGTAGACTATGATGCAGAAAAGTTGAAGAATATCAAACTTGAAGATGATCTAACGATTGCACAGGAATTCATTCAAGGACTTCAGGAAAATCTTACTATAGCTCGAAACAAAAGAAAAGAACTTCATGAGAAGATGCAGAATGATAATGATGAAAAGGAAACTCTTAATGAACTTGTGAACAAGTTGAGACAAGAAAATAGTACTATGAAGAATGAAATGCAAGATATGACTATGAGGTTTTGTAAAGACATTGAAGACAGGAAGAAGAATGAAGATGACTTTACTAGGAGACTCAATGATGCTGGAAATGAAAATATAAGACTCAGTCATGAAAATGATATGTTGAAGACAGGTTTGATTCACATGCAACATGATAAAACTGAAATTGTGAGACAAAAGGGAATTCTGGAAAATGAGTTGGCTACTGCAAACAACACAAAGAGAAATTCAAGAAAAGTTCAAAGGAACTTGATGATATGCTGAAAAGTCATAAACCAAATGGAGATACAAATGGACTTGGATTTGAAGTTGGAGAAAGTTTCGGTACTGCAAACAACCATGATCATAGTAAACCGGTAAGAAAACCTAATGCTTACAAATTTAATGGGAAATGCTTTAATTGTAACAAGTATGGTCATAGAGAAATTCAATGTAGATTTAGAAACAATCAAAACATTAATGCACCCACTGGTCAATGTTCCAAATGCAACAAAGTTGGCCATAATTCAGAAAACTGCAGAATGAATGTGAGATGTTATGTTTGTGGAAGATTTGGGCACTTATCTAATCAATGCAGAACACAAACCGGCATAGGATATGGAAAAGCTATTTAGAAGAATAATGTGACTTGTTATCCTTGTAACAAAATTGGACATATTGCAAAATTTTGTAGAAGCAAGACTTCACTGGCAAATAAAAAGGACCGAGTTTGAAAGGCAAAGAAAAGTTAGATGAGGTAAAGCAAGAATTTTCAAAACAATGGATTAGGAAGACAGATCAGAATGTTGATGAGACTATTTCTTCACCGGTAGAACAAAGTATTACTCCACCGACAGGAGATTCTTCATCCAATTGAGAAGTAACCCTTTGGGGGTATTACATAAAGTTGAATATCATGCAGATTACCCTTGGTTAATGGTGAGAAGATAAATTTCTTCTCTACTGGCAGATCTGTTAAGTTTTCACTTAACCTACGAGCATTTAATGCGGTTGTTGAAAGAAAAGTCATTATAAATCATCGATTTTCCCTCATTTTTGATTCACTAAGCATTCAAATTAGTAGAGAGTGTGAAATCTGAGCAAAGGCATTCAAGGCGAAGGTGTGAAGCGATTTCTTTCAAGCATTCATACATTATCAGGCATCTTAAGGTATTTTTCAAATGGCTTCTTCTTTTGCTCCCGAATTTATTGCAAACCCTACTATTGTGGAAAATGTGAAATGCCTTAGGCCCATGTTTAAAATTATTCCTAAAGCAGCTAAGAAAGATCATTCCATAGGAGCATTTTCGAAGATTCCTAAAGGTGTAGCTTATGTTGAAGACCCTAGGATATATATTCATTGCAACATTGAAGAATTAGGTTCTCAGGAATTGTTAAAAATGTTTAGAACCATAATTTGTGATGAAAATGGCACTGTCAAACTCGAGAACAATATCGTGGAGACTTTAGGTTTTGTTTTTGATTAAGTAAAAATAGGTTTTAAGGGACCCGAAACCCAATTACATTCAAAAGATATTCAGGAAAGAAACAAAACAAAATAGCTGCAAAAGACCAGCAAAAAAACCAGTAGTAGAGAAAAGGACAGCAAGAGGCCAGCAAGAAATTGACCCCAAGCCCAGCATTACAAGAAATTTAAAAACTCTTCATGGTTTCTTCTGCATTCTACACAAAGAACATCATTGTCTTGGCCGCTTCCCTCAAGTTGGTGTTTTCCTGAGCAATCTAACTCTCTTTCATTTTCGTGTCCTTCTCAGCTGTAGTCTGCCTGGTTCTGCACCTAGGGGTCTGATGGGTTAGGCTGGAAGTTGGAGCATCTTCTATAATTACCAGGTTCTTCTCCTAGTATTTGTTTTCCAGATGATCCACCAGCACATTCATATTCTAGGAGGAAACTTTAAGGACTTGGAGGCTGTGGTTCATAAGCTTTTCAATGCTTTCTCATTATGGGCCATCCGGGCATTGATGTTGTCTTTGTCCTCCTCCACCTGTTCTTTCATGGTTTTAATAACGTTCTCCAAATGTTTTAGGTCGCCTTTTATCAGATCTTTCTCTAGCGAGTCCTCCATTTCCATTTCCTCCTTCGCTTCATTGTTTTCCATCTCCTCGTTCTATTTCCCAGAGTCAGACATCTTAATCAGCTTATTGATCTTATCTTCTAGCTCCCTTTGCTTACCCTGCATGCTGGTGATGTTTTCAACAACCCACTTCTAAAAATTGAAGAATTCAAGGGTGCAGTTGCAAGCGGTGTCCAAGATGGTTTCCGCAGAGTCCTTGCTATGTCCAGTCTCCTCAGCATTAGGGTTTTCACCCTCCTTAGGATTCAGAGCCTCTTTCTCACTTTTCGAGCCCTTAGGGTTGGAGTGAAGATTCTCAGAATTTCCCCCTTCCTCCCCTTCCCCATAATTCTCCTCCATGTTAGGCTCCATTTCAGAAACAGTGTCCTTATCCTTTCCCTCTTCTTCATCATAATGCACATCCTTTTCTTCATGCTCGGTTTCAACCTTCCTTTTTTTATGGGTAGGGGTGCTGGGCTCCCCATTCGAATTAGAATCTATGCATTTCTTAGATATCTAAGCATTGATGATCAAAGGATCATCCTTGGTTATCCTTAATATGTTCATAAATAAGCAGAATGAGTCCCTGGTGCGCTAAAGGATAGGAGCTGGGCTTTTTGGCATGGTTGGCAAGGCTCTCGTTTAGAGAGGAGGCTAAATAGAAGGGCAAGGATATTTTAGCCCCATGGCGGAAGTGGTTTAGGATAGCGAAATGATAGTTATAAATTTTTGTAAATCTGCCATCCACAGTCAAATATTCCATTAAAGCCCTAAGAAATTTTTGCCAGAAAGGTTTTACCTGTTGGGGGGTGTAGTATGATATGTTGTCCTTCTTCACTAGGTTTCCCTTCTCGTCCTCCGTCTTTGGGGAATTTTTGAAATCCTCAGTGGCATACTTCCTATCCCTATAGAATTTAGTCCCCTCCATCTTGAGTCCCGTGACCTCTACAATCAAATTTTCATTGATTTGCCAAATTTCCCCAAACAGGGTAGCCCTGTTGTTGCTCCAGCTTTTAGCGAAACCGTGAGACACAGAGTTTCTACTACCATGGAGCTTCTCCATATAATTAGTGAAGTCATGTCTATGGAGCCTTCTCCAAACCTTTCTTTCGATCTTCCAATTCTCACAACCTGAAGGCTCATTCCTATTTAGATTACCTCCCATTCTGCTTTCCAGGTAAAGATACCCTCTGCTGCAATTCTCAATCCACGGATAAAGCTCTGAAGACTTGTTATTTCTGGTATCCCTGTGTAAAGACTCTTTTGCAGTTCTGAGATTGCTACTAATGTCCACATAAACCTAGGTATTATTACTATTATCTTTTGCACACATATGATCTTGGTTATGATGCCAAGAAACACTCATCATCTGACAGTTAATCTGCCCCCAAAATCTATCATTGGTACTCGTTCCCTAGAAATAAATCATGATATTAGCTTTATCCATTGAGGCGATCAAAGTATAATTGCTCCTTAATCTCCCGTTTGATGTGATTTTCTCCTATGTATTTGACGTCCTTCTCCAAATTGACCCCTTCATTGGCAAGGATATCCACAACCTTATTGCCCTCTCTAAAGGTATGAGTTATAATAATGCTAACATAGTTGTTTAGAATATCTTTAGCATTTTTAATAACATTGGCAATATTCCAGGAAACAAAACTAGTACCTTTAAGGGCTTGTATGATGTTTAAAGAGTCCCCTTCGACCAAATTTTTTTGAATTTGAATTCCTGAGCTAGCTGGAGGCTCTTTAGCATTTCCAGAGCTTCAACCACATGGTTATTTTGGGTTCCACAAGGGGAAGCAAAAGTAGCAATGCAAATTGCTTGAGCATTTCTAATAACTCCCCCTCCATGAGCCTTTCCAGGGTTCCCTTTAGCCGCCCCATCAAAATTAACCTTTATACAGTCATAATCAGGAAACCTCCATACAATGTTATCTCTCTTCTTCTTATTGTCTGATTTGTAGACCTTATGTATTAGGTTCCATTCAGTAAGGATGTCTTTTTCCATATCATTCATATCAGTAGTAGCCCATTGCTGATTATTCTTGTGAGGAATATTGATGTTCTCCTTTATAGCCCTGCATAGTTTTTCAAAGACCACCTGAGTATTACACTTAACTTCTCTAAATATCCTGTTATTCCTTTATTTCCAAAAGCCCTAGCATATCATGGGGAGGGTCAAAGACCACAGGTTCTTGATGATTTGACATTTGGTTGGAAAATTCCATTGCCAGATGATATCCTTGATGCTCTTGTTCATGACCCAGTTAATTTTCCATTTTTCCCACATTTTGCACCAAATATGCCAGGTGAAGGAACTGTGAAAAAATTGGTGATCAACTGATTCCCCCTCCTTCTAACAAAGCTCACATCTATTAGGGAATTTGAAACCCCTTCAGATTAAATTGTCAAGAGTAAGGGTGCTATTATGAGAAGCAAGCCAAAAGAAAATGTTGACTTTAGGGATTAGGATGTTGTTCCAAACTTTGCTCCAAATGGGATTGCTGGTTTGAGAGAAATTGTTTTTATAGGCAGAAGCAACCATAAATTCACCTTTAGGATCACTTTTCCAGAGGAAAACATCATCATGGCTTTTGTTAGGGGAAAAGGACAACAACTCCTTCTAGAGAGAGGAAAATCCAGAATGGATTTCATCAAGTCTAACCCACTTATTCTCCTTCCATTAGTCACATACCATAAGCCCAAACCTCCTTTTACACTCTTCAATAATTTGACTATTGTTTCGATCATAAAGGGCTTCATTCTTCATCCAGGGGTCTTCCCAAAACCTTATTATGTCACCTTTTCCAAGGACCCATCTAGCCCCAGCTTTTGCCACTTTTATGGATTTGGTAATACTATTTCAGATGAAGGATCCAGCAGGGATATCTTCAGAGTTAAGGATCCCTTGGATAGTTTGATTCTGAATGTATTTGTCAAACCAAATTTGATTCCAATCTTTCTTAGTGTCATAGGCTCTCCATAACTGCTTGGCAAGAAGAGCTTTGTTAAAGGTTTTTATAACTTTAATCCCCAACCCTCCTTTGTTCTTTGGTCTACACACTTTGTCCCAGGCAATCAAAGGTATTCTCTTTTTTTCTTCCACTCCTGACCATAAAAATATCTTCTGGATTCTTTCCATAGCTTCAACAAATTTAGCCGGAATACCAAACATGCTGAGGGTATAAACAGGGAGATTTTGAAGAGTATCTTGGAGGAGCTGCATTTTCCCAGCCTGAGATAACATTGAGCCTTTCCATCCAGCAAGTCTCTTATTAATTTTATCAATGAGCATATTCCAGAAGGAATTTGGAGGAGCCAACCCTAAAGGAAGGCCCAGATAGGTGGAAGGGAGCATTTCCACTTTGCACCCAATAATCTTAGCAATTTTCTGTTGTCTTATGACTAGAGTATTGAGGAAGTACATAGCCAATTTGTCCCAATAACTTGCTGACCAGTTGCCAAAGCATAGGAGTTGAGAGCTATTTTGAAGGCATCAACCTCCTTGACTGAAGAATATCCCATGAGGATAGTGTCATCAACAAACTATTGATGAGTGCAAAAAACATTGGTAGAGGAAGGTTGAATACCTTTGATAGTTTTGCTTTGTTTCAACTTATGAATCAATCTGCTCATACTTTCAGCCAAAATGGTAAAAAGGATAGGAGATATGGGATCTCCTTGTCTTAGCCCTCTTGAAGTTTTAAAAAAATTTGTTGGAGATCCATTAACCAAAATAGAGAACATAGGAGTAGTGATTAGTTCTCTAATTATTTTGATAATCTTATCATCAAAACCAAAAGCCCCCATGATTTTAAAGAGAACATCCCACTCAACTCTATCATAAGCCTTTGCCAGATCTAGCTTTACCAAGAAACCTTCTTTTTAAGTAGCATTGAGGGAATGAATGTTCTCATGAACAAGAATGATTGAGTCCAAGATCTGCCTACAAGGAAAAAAGCCTTTCTGCTACTCAGATATGATGAAAGGAAGCACCGCCAAAATTCTAGTGGTCAAAACTTTGGATATAATTTTGTAGAAAGAGTTGCATAGGCTAATTGGCCTAAATTTTCCCATAGAATCCGCCCTAGCAACTTTGGGGATTAAGGCTATAAAAGTGGAATTCAATTCCTTAAGGATTCTTCTGGATCCAAAAAATTCTTTAACCGCGTTAACCATATCCTCCCCCACAATATGCTAGAATTCTTGGAAGAAGAACATAGGGAAACCATCAGGGCCCGGAGCTTTATCCCCTTGAAAAGAGAAGACAACTTTTTTTATTTCTCCAACAGACAGGATAGCAGTAAGGGCCTTATTCTGAATAGGGTTAGTGATCTTAGGAATAATATTAACCAAATTGAGTTGATGGGTCTGATCAATGTCCTTGTTACTAGAAAGGAGCTGCTTGAAGAATCTGACAGCTTCATCCCTGATTTCATCCTTATTAAGCAGAGTATTGTTCTCAACAGTCAGTCTTGTGATTCTATTTGTAGCCTTATGTTTTAGAGAAGTCATGTGGAAAAATTTAGTGTTTCTGTCCCCTGCCTTCAGCCATATAGCCCTAGATCTCTGTCTCCAATATATTTCTTCCCTAGAAATAATGTTGTGGATGTTGACTAGGACCTTATCTTCCATGGCTTTGGAATACTTGTAGACACCCAAAATTGTCCAGTCTAATTAAATAAATATTTTATTTTTTATTTATTTAATTATCTAAGCTTAATTCTCCTATTAATTAAATAAATCTTTATTTATTTAATTAATTCATTTATCCTCTTCTAGCCTTATTTCTCATTTAAATAAATACATTTATTTATTCAAATTATCCTTTTTCTAAATTAAATAAATATCTTATTTATTTAATTGATCTCACTCCTTCTATTAATTAAATAAATCTTTATTTATTTAATTAATTCATTAACCTTTTCTACCCATGACACATGCCATTCATCTCTTAATTCATACACTACCTACCCCTTTCATTATTTTATTATTTTCTATACCTACCCTCTAATCATAGCCGACCTCCTTTTACACCTCTCAATCTTATCCCTCCATTTCATATAGTGTCTTCTATATAGGGAGATGCTTCTTTCATTATCAACCCTAATCAATCATTCTAATCAATCATCCTAATGAACTACCTAACTACTTGATCAATTGACTACTTGGCATATGCGATCCTACTTGCAACCACATTCCATTCTTTGTTGAGCTCTTGTGCACATAAAATCTGAGAGCAAATACATCAAACAAGATCAATGGAGATAGGAAGAATGGAGATCCAAACCCTATTGGACATGTGATGGTATAATCTTTGTGATTTCATTTGATTTGCATTGTCTTAGGTAATCTTCATATGTTATGGTGGATCTTTGTTGTTGTTAGGCTAGGGTTTTTGTGGTTGAATTCATTTAGCCTTTCAATATCGTTATTATTGTTATCCATTTTCACCATATACATTTTGGTGCGCCCGGTGGGACTCTTGTCCCTTTTTGCATTTAACATCTATGTTGCAGATTTTGTGTTTTGAAGTTGCAGATCTGACATTTTCGACAACATTGTGATATTTTTGCATCTGCGTACTTTCAGATCGCATTTTTTATTTTCTGGCGCGTCTGCGACATCAGGAACCATGTCTATGTTATCGACAGTATTTTATTTTGCAGATTTCGGAAACCACGTTTGTGTTCCTAAGGTGCGTCTGTAGTGTTTTTAGATGCGTCTGTGTCCAGAAGTCGCATCTGGGTTCTGGAGACGCATTTGTGTCTCACATAACCACGTTTGCATCACAAAGTCGCGTCTGTGTCTAAGGTAATCGCGTCTGTGTGCACCAGTTTCAAATTTTGAGTTATTGATTTAGTTATGGGTTTTGCATTTAAGGTTTCAGATCTGGTTTATTTTGAGCTAACATTTTTAGATCTAGCTAACGAAATTGGTGCAGCTTGTCTTGAAAGAAAAATCATTTTTTTGAAGGCCTCTATTTTCACAAAGTCTTTTGGATTTAAAATTTACCTAACTTGTGTGCTTGCAGGAAGGGGTGATTATTTGAAACAAATCTAAACTACTAACAAATCTTTGTTGTAGGTCCTTGGCAAGGGTTTTTGGATTTTTATTGTGTGCCTTGTTTTCATAGACTAGCAAACACTTCAATTGGTGCACTAAAAATTGAATCATTGTATTTTGTGTCTTGAGCAATAGGCTCTTTTTGTTTAATCTTTAGAGGGCCTGTCTTCCCGTGTGGTCAATAGGACTACTAGTGAGAAGAGAACGACCCAAGTGGTAGCAAAAGAAAAGCCATCTTCTTCCAAACCACTATAAATAATTGTATTCATGGTGAAAACTATGAATAACGTGTGCTGATTAGTTCATACCGACACTATGTCTCCCCATAAACTCGTTTGATCAAATTTATTTGATCATTTGTAGGGCGTAACCCCTACCGGTTGGGAGCCTTTTGTATTTATAGAGCTGAAAGTGCTGCATGTATGGCCACATGAGCGGATGCCCTTACTAGCACCTTTTTGTTTTAGAAGCCCAAATCCTTCTAGTTGTTGAGGCAGGAGGTCGGACCTCTAGTAGCGGCCCACACACATACGGTTCTTAGTAGAGATACAAAGTTCGCCATGTGGAGTTTTCGTGGGGACTGATGCTTGGCTGACCCAAGAAGTGAGTGCCGAGGGTGGAGCTAGTGAGGTCAAGCATCTAAGTATCCGCTCTGAATAGCGTAGCCTCAGGGGTAAAACCTCATGTGAGATCAACAACTATTGTCTTGGCCAACCATAAGAATTGTGCTTGACTTATTTTAAACATTCAAAACATTCAAGACCAAACAACAAAACATTGTGTCTTTTGTGTCTTCAAGTGTATGCAAAACATTTTTACATCTTGAACAACACACTTTTCTTGGAGTCATTTTGAGTCTAGACACTTGCAAACATTGGGTCTTCATCAACATTGTGTCCTCTTGTCACGAAAAATAGTCAAACAGTCAGATTTGGTCATAACAAAACAACTTCACAGATTGGAAAAAATTGCACAAATTTTGCAGAAACGCTTCTGTGTTTGATATAATAGCGTCTATGTTATATAACCGCGTCTGTGAAGGGCAAAAATGCGTCTGTGTTTCTAGAATCAACAATGCATTTTACAAAAATCTCAGAAATGTGTCTGTGTTAAACAGAACCACGTCTGTGTCAGAAAATTGCATCTGTGAAGTATACAGGCGCGTCTGTGATCAGAATTGAAAAAAAAAAAAAGAAACAAAAACTATTATAGTCCAGCAAACAAAGACAGTCAGTTTTGGCATTCTTGAGCTTCCTAGGTCATTTCTCCAATGTTTCATTTAGCATTCAACTTGTCTTTGGGTCTCACAAAGTCCATCATTGCTTTACACCTTACATTACATTCACATTTGTCTAAACTTGAGTCAAAAGGTCACTTGCTTGTCCTCATCATACTTTGTCAACACACTACATACAACAACACTTTGCTAAGTGGTCCCTCATCAAGGTCTCTCACCTTTGGGTCTCATTTGGTCTTACTTAGAGTCAAGGTCAACTTACCTCATCAAGAGAAACTATCCTATCTTTGGAAGTCACACCTACTCTACTACATACATACTTGGTCTTACACTTTGGACATTGCAAGTACATTTCAGATTCATTTACATTCCATCCAACCCTTGGTCTTCCATACTTTTTCCATTTTCATCTAGTCTCACACATCTCGGTCAATACCTAGTTCATGGTTGAAACCCGTTCCCAAAAATCTAGGAGAGAAACTAAAGAGGCTCAAGAGTCCGCAAACATGAGTTCTTATGAGTATGACAATGATATCTTTTTCAATTCTGATCATACTACATTACCTAACATGGATGCCTATAGAAACATTCCAAATGTTGAGAACATGGACACTACAAACAACAATGATACACACAATGATGATATGGGCAACTTTTCAGTACATTCAGCAGATGTGGAAGAATCTATTATGGATCCCCATTTCAATCGATTGGTTGAGGAAATAATGAGGAGGGATAGAAAATAATTCTTACAAATGATGGCACAAAGTGGAGCCAAGATACCTCATGATTTTGACATGTCTCAAATAATGGAAAATCGGCCTTTGCAACAAACTCACTCCAACATGGATCAAAGAAGGCCTAATAGTGGAGGATAGAGGACCACATATGGTACCTAAATCACCATCATCTTTGTTTCAAAAACTAGAGGTGCCATACACACATGGTCAAGCATATGATACTCACCTTCGCAGACCATTATGGAAGTCTTATGCAAAGAAATATACTCAATCACATATCAACGCTAAGGATCAACCACCAAAGCAATTGGATATTCAAAGGCATGCTCAAAATTTGGACACAAGGAAACCCCGTGTCAAATTTGGGGGCAACACATTAGAACATGACATGCCTGTAGAGTATGGTATACATGGACAAAATAGATATAGCGTTCCTCAACATGAATCTATACCAAGTGGTCCATATATGCAGCATCACTATAGACCTCCTCCATATGAACATGTGTATGATCAATATCATCCATATATGCAACATACTTCTCCTCCAATTGGTGCCTCAAGCATAGGGTATGGTCCAAGAAGTCGATCTCCACCTAAGAGCAATTTGGAGCAACAAATTAGGGACTTACAAAAGAAAATGGAGGACATAAATACACCAAAGCCAACATGCACAATGAGAGACATATGTCCTTATCCATTTGACAAGAGCATTCCAATGCCTCCTTTTCCTACACACTTTGTGATGCCTAAATTTGATAAGTATAGAGGAAAAGGGGATCCTAAGGCACACATAAGATAGTTTTTCATAGCTTGAAATGAGATAGCAGCAGAAGAGACATATTTGATGGGATTATTTCCACAGAGCCTAGGCGATCAAGCTATGGAATGGTTCTCCCAACTTCCACCTGGAATTAAGTCATGGGGTGACTTAGCAGAGGCATTTATTCAACATTTCTCCTACAATATAGAGAAAGACATATCAGTAACTACTTTGTGCAACACCAAGAAAAAAGAGGGAGAGTCTTTTGCATCATTTTTACAAAGATGGAGGAATCTAGCCAGTAGATGCTCTTGTGAAATTCCACAAAAACAAATGGTAGAGATGTTCACCCAAAATGTTAACAAAGACATTGGCTATGATCTAAGGAAATCTTGTTTGTCTACCTTCAAGGACATCATTGAAAAAGGCTTAGCGATAGAAAAGGTCCTAATTGAACAAGGAGTCATTAAGATATTCAAGGAAAACAAAGATGACTTTAAAGGAAAAGACAAGCCAAGATTTTGGAATAAAAACAAGAACACAGTCAATGATGGTGTTGTTGATGCCAACACAGTGCGACCCAAATTCATTTTTTCGGGATGAAGTTCTACAAACAATCAAGTGAATACTCAAACAACTTCCAGATCATGAAGAAAGTACACCCCATTGGGAGAACCACTTGAGTCAGTTTTCAAGAAGCTAGTGGCAAACAAAGTAATCACAGTTCCAGATTTTCCTCCATATGAACCAAAGGTTAAACCAAATTGGTGGAATGATGATGAATATTGTGAATTTCATAAGAGAAAGGGTCATAAGACAAGAAATTGTCATCGATTGAAGAACATCATACAAGATCTTATTGATAGAGGTGACATTGAGATTGAAGGACACTCATCCAATCAAGAACATGAGATGTTTAAGAAACCATTCCCAAAACATGACAAGGGAAAAGCTAAAGCCACAGATGACCAAACCAACTATACCAGAGCAACCTATAACTACGATTCAACTATCAATCATATCTCGATGGATAATTATGTCTCTACGATTATCATCAAGGACAAAAACCCTGAGAATTCTACCCAAAGACCCAAGATTGTCCTAAAAGGAATTGGATCTTCTTTCGAACCTACCTCTGAGTGTCATGTTACAACCCGTCGAGGTAAATTCACTTTGCAAGGTGCTCCAGCCAAGAACACCGCTTCCTCATCAACCAAACCTAAGTATGACCTTGTATAATAGTTAGGGAAAACACCCGCGCTTATCTCTATCCTTGAGCTCTTACACATATCCCCCACACATAAAGCTATTCTTGACAAAATCTTGAGAGACACTGTCGTTCCTATTGATCTGAACGTGGACCAGTTTCAAGCCATGGTGGGATACCTTTCCATTCCACACTCCCTTACATTCATAGAAGCCGATGACGCCTCCGTAAGTCAGCCACATAAGGCACCTTTACACATTGAAGTCTTCATACACAAACAAAGAATCAAACGAGTCTTGATAGATGGAGGAGCAGGTCTGAACATTTGTACATTGAGCACTATTAAACAATTGGGATATTCTGATAAAGCTGTGAATTCTATAAACAAAATTACCATCAAGGCATATGATGATGAAGAGCGTTCATCCAAAGGCACAGTCACCTTACCTCTCAGAGTTGGGCCAGTTACAAAGGATGTGGTTTGTCAAGTACTTGATCTTGATCTCACATACAACATATTGCTAGGACGTCCTTGGATTCATGAGATGAACGCAGTCCCATCTACATATCATCGATGTATCAAGTTTCCTCACAATGGAGTTGAAGTGACTATCAAAGCTGACCCAAATCCATTCATATATTGCAACAATATACGACCTAGATCAGAAATAACAATTCCAGCTAATCGAGAAGCTGTTCCATCTTTAGCATATGTGGATCCAGAATCATTGAAAGCTTCTACATCAAAGCAAGCAGAGCTCAAAGAAAAATTCAAGACTAAAGATCTGGGATGTGGTGAGTATATATTTCATGTTTATCAACTCCCACTATCTCTTAAGACATTCAGTTGACAAGAACATACTACAAACAATTTGCAATGCCAAGGAATTGGATATGAACCAACTAGTGTTGTGGCTACTAAGTCTGAATGCAAATCTCCTCTAGTGGTGCAAGAATATCTTGATATCAATAGTCCTAAGAGTGGTTCCAACAAAGAATCTATTGAGCATATCACCAACCCTATTGAGAACTCACATAGCTTTACCATATCATCCACTCCTTCCATTTTCACTCCTCTCCCAGACTTGGATCAACAAGAATTACAAAAGCCCTTACTCATTAGGGATCAAAAATCAAGCTTTCAAAAGAAAAATCTAAAAGTCAAAACTAAAGAAAAGTCCTTCAGTCCAAATCAAAATCAAAAGATACTAGACTCTGCAAAAATCAAGGTCAAGGATAAAAACCATATGAAGAAAAAAGAACAAGAGTTGATCTCCCCTAATATCAAAATAACTGGGGGCAAAAGTTCTAAAATTTCAATAAAAAAGCATACTTGTTGATCCTAAGTCTCCATCATGCTATCCTACTTTCACTTCTTTTCGCAATCATAAGCTTTCATCACTCATCCACTTGTTCCACACATCCATCTCCTTTTGGTGATACATCATGGATCTTTAATGGAACTTCCTCAAGGGACTTTGTTATCAGGGATGCCCAAACTTCTTCAGGTGACACGCATACGGGCCTATGTAGTCCACACACTAGTAATTCTATCTCAATTCCTTTATCAAGGAAGACAGTCACTCAAGCTACACATCATTCAGTCAAGAAACAATGTAGTTACAATCATAAGGTTAAGCCTCACATATTTGAGGTCGGTGCCTTGGTTCTTAGAGAAAATCCCAAAAATCAGCAAGACAGAGAGAAGAAGGGCAAGTTCGAACCAAATTGGCTTGGTCCTTACATCATTACAACAACATATGGATTTGGGGCATATCAGCTCTCAACTACAGAAGGTGAAGCTTTGGAGGATCCTATCAACAACATGCACCTTCGCAGGTTTTACACATAGCTCTTCAGAGTATCCTAATTCAAAAATACAAAAAAATTATAAAACAAAAAAATCGTTACTTGGTGAAAACCTGGCAAATAGGCGCCTTGTGACACAAAAAAGCATTGAAAAATCGAAAAAAAGTAAAGAGAAATAATTTCGTCCAACGGTGAAAACCACTTCGGTGGTGCCCTGGGCAAGTACCATGGTGAAAACTGGGTCACCAGCGCTATGTGTAGAGACATTGCTCCTCCCTCCTTCAGGATTCTCTTTCATCACTTCACTTTGCACACACTCACAACCAATTCATCCATAATAAACTTACCCATTCCCATCATGGCTTGTTATTGATCTACCCAAGATTGGTTAGTCATTCATAATAAACCTCCCTTTTCATCCCTTTCCATCCATAATAAATCAGATCCTATCTGTGGCTAAGGCAAATCCTATGTCTAGTGATGGGTGTGGAATTGAGAACATCACATGTTTCGAGGAGTACAGTTTATTCCAGCTTCCTTCAGTCTATCCGCACACAATCCGCAGTAAAGTTCCATCTTCTTCGCAATAAAGAATCAGTTTCATGGATTCAGTCAGTTTCAGATGAGACACAGTAGCAACAATGGGCTTCAACAAATCAAATCTTTCAACAGACTCAGACAACATATGGTTCAATGCTATCTATCCATTTTGTGAAAGTAAACATTGTGACCACAATCAAATAAGACTTATACAAGTGACAAGAGACACTAAACTTGAGGACTATAGTGGATGTTGGTGTCGAGTCTTGGTTTTCTTTTGATTTTATCTTTTGGTGACATGTCTTTTAGCTTTTCTAGGATGTCTTTGACTAGAGATTCTATCTCCAGGATGTCTTTGACTAGAAAGGCGAGGATGGGGTATCGTCACCTATTTGTATTTGCTGTCTGTGGATTGTCTTTTAGTAATGCTATGACTTGTCCAAGGATATGAGGACATTGTGAGTCTAGTATGAACTGGGGCATTCCTTGTTTGTGACTGTCTTATCTCCATGCAAACAAGTACAATGACTTTCTGGGTCGAACATATGCCTCGATTGTCATAACCTACTTGCCATAATAAAGCTCAATGATGATAACGCACAAGAAGCTCTTTCACTTTCCTATCTTCTATCTTCCATCCCCCTTTCTTGAATGACTTCCATCGTCCTTCTCAAGTCCATGTCACCTACTATCACATGACTGAGTATAAAGACACGCCAAAAATATTTGCATTTTATGTAGTTGCACTTGCATTACCACATATAAGCATTTCATACATACATATAGATATCACAACTGCATCACATCCTGTACACAACACCTATTAGCACAATTTACATTTGCATTATCATATTCATCTGCATTACATACATTCACATTTGCATCATGCATACACATATAAAATATAAAAGAACAAAAATATTGCATTGCATCATATACATATTTGCATCCATATCATAAGCATCACATAAGAACATCTCATCACATAGGTACACATGCATATAGTTGCCGCAAAGATGAATCATCTCATATATATATAAAGTGTCATGATACAATGATGTCAAAATCATATGGCTACAATCACTCGCAGGTGTCTACATCATCATACAAAAATGGTACAATACTGATACATAGGGAGCCCTCTACGGCTATGATGAACTCCCTCCCTCGGAGCCGCCTGGCCTCGACGGAATCTGAGCCCCCAAAGGACCCACCCCAGGATCATCCCTCCTATCCACTCTATCTGGTGGTGGTGGAGGACCCATAACCCCACCACTCGATGCCTGTCTCCTCCAGCTCCCTCCCATAGCTGTCATTGTCCGCGATGGTCTATGGAAGCTCCTCACCTGCTGATCAGCTGGCACCGCACCATAATAGAGATCCCGCCAGTAACCGATCTCCTCCCCTACCTGCAGGATGTAGGCATATCCAGCCCCTGTGTCCTCTGCCACCTGCCTCCCAGCCCTTAGTGCTTTCTCAGCCTCTGTGTAGCGCTAAATGGCCTGATCCCGCTCCCACTCAGTATCTCTGAGTTGCCTCCTGAGCCTATCCCTTTCCCTCTCCAGCTCTTGGATCTCATCTGCCTATCCCTGATAGATCTCCCTCAGCTCCATCAGCTCATCCTCCTCTGCCTCAGCCCCCTGTGGCTCTACTTATGGCTCCCCCTATACGGGTGCCTGCCCTTGTGCCTGTGCCTATCCCTATATCTATCCCTGTACCTGTCCCTATACCTGCACCTATCTGGGACCCTATGCTGCTAGCACTTGTAGCGGTAATCCACCGTGACCCCTCACTACCCGAGCCTACCTGTCCTCTCCACCCTCCCTCTGTGGCACCACCCTCCTCTCTCCAACTACCCCCCTCCTCCTCCATCGGCCTCTACCCCCATCATCTCCATCATCATCCCCATCCCCACCACCATCTCCATCTAGTAGCTCTCCTAGATCCGTCAGGCATGGGAATGGATGCTCGACCCAATATGTTGTGTACTCGGCATCCATGCCGGCATCCTCAATCTCTAGCCACATGTCCTAGGGTAGGGGCATCATCTCTACTAGCTGTGTAATAGCTTGATCATATGATAATAAGGGCCCAAACTACGCCTGATCCCTGATAGTCTGTGCATACATGCCTGAACCCCGTGGCATCTACTGGATCCTGCCGAACTGCCTACCCACCCTGTCCACTAGCTGCCTCTCCAGTACTTAGGGCATCTGCCCAATCAGATACCTACTCCAGAAGGTGTAGGGCAGCTCTATCGTATCATCCTCCCACTGCTCGCATCCTAGGTATGGCCTCCATATAACCATGTCAATGTCATCAATCACCCACTGCTAGTGCTCTAACCTGCCAATCCGTGGCTGTGAAGTGATCATGTCGTACAAGTGTATGAAACTGCATCCGTGACCTCTACCCCTAAAATGTATCGGTCTCATCATTGGCAAATGCTCATAGGCCCACACCTATAACAATGTGACCCCGCAGCCCAATCCCACTGACCCATGGTATACAAACTGATGCAGCTCGTAATAGAGGTGTGCCAGCACACACGGTCCCTAGGCATATCTGGTGTGCTGTGTCACCAGTGTCTCCAATGCTCCTCCCCAGCCCACAGCCAACCCTTGTGTCGCTCTATCAAGACACAAGAATCCACTGATCGCTCCTCCTATCACTGCTGGCAGTGCTAATCCTATAGCTGTCATGGTGTCCCAAGCCACATGCCCTGCCCTCATCTCCAGTCCTGGGTCCTAGAACACTCATCTCAGGGCCTCTCTGTCTCCGTCTCAATCATAGGGAATCAGCTCCCCATCGATTGATATCCTCAAGATCCTGTATACATCCTCCAGGGTGATTGTCATCTCCCCCATCGGCAAATGAAAAGTGCAAGTCTTAGAGTGCCATCTCTCAGCCAGCACAGTTAGCAATCCCATGTTCGCCTGAAACTCAGGCACATACAAAATATGTCTCAATCCCATAGCCTCAATCGCAGCTCGGTCCTTGGCTGTCAACTCAGGTCACAACCTCTGAGTCGACGAGAATCTCTCTTATGACTCCAGCATAGGCAAATACTCCTACAGTCAAGCAAATCAATCATGTCAGTCATCCTGGCATTCAATGTTCATCACAAAATGCTACTTTTTATCTAAGTGCATATGGCATTCTATCCTAGTGACACTCACTGTTCATCACATAGTGTTGCTATCTATCTTAGTGACACTCACTATTCATCACAAAGTGTTGCTATTTATCCTAGTAGTACTCCCTGTTCATCACAAAGTACTATGTGTGTGGCACTCACTGTTCATCACAAAGTGCTGCTCACATTTGCACTCACTGTTCATCACAAAGTGCTGCTCATATTTTAGTACTCCCTATTCATCACAAAGTACTATATCTTGGTACTCATTGTTCATCACAAAGTGCCTTGATCTATCCTATCCTAGGGCCTCTGCTTGAGTGTATCCTCTTAAGTAGTTTCCTAATTGGCAACGTATGTTCTATCACAGAATTGTCAATCCTAGCCCTATTTGCTATCCTAGTCTTCCCTAGAGGACCTGCTTGAGTGTATCCTCTCAGCAGCTTATACAATCGACAGTGTATGTTCATCACAGAATTGCCGATTTGACCTAGAAGACAAAAATTCACATTTTTGGACATAAACGTGCTTGAAGACTACATAAACGCACCTGTTTTACACAGACGCGCCTGAAACACATAGACGTGCCTATGCTCTGCACAGACGTGCCTGGGTGACACAAATGTGCCTTCTTGGCATAGACGTGCCTACATAGCACAGACACGGCCGCATTCGGCACAAACGCGTTTTCTAGCATAGATGCACCTGGCACAAACACAGACGTGCCGAGCGAGCATAGACGCGCCTGGCACCAATGCAGACGTGCTTGGACATTTTTTGACATTTTTGGACCCTAACCTAAAGAACATTGATTGCCCTATCTAGCATGCATTAATGATGACAATAAATGCAACAAGTACGAGGAGGTTTTGTGGTACTTACCGACTCTCTTGCCTCTGCTGGCCTTTGGAATCGACGAACGCGGTCGAATTTGTGAACAAAGGCCATCGCTGCTGACTGCTGCTGCTCTATTCTCGCTCTGCACTCTGCTCTCATGGATGTGTGGATGAAAATGAGGATGTATTTCCCTTGTGGTCTATCTTATAGACTGCCCTAGCCCTCGTCTCCCGAGTCAGTCTTCATTATCCCGTGACTCTGTCACTTTACCCGGTCAGTCCATTCTAGTCTCTCTTTCTTATCGAGAGATTGTCTACAATATTTTTAGACATTTTCATCCAATCTCTCGAGGGGGCATATCATTCCCATCTTGGGGCAACTCTGTATCAGTTCATCTTATCTTCTTTGAAACAACACGACAAGCCGCATTGTCTCAAAGAGGGGCAAAATGTAGACACCCAAAATTGTCCAGTCTAATTAAATAAATATTTTATTTATTTAATTATCTAAGCTTAATTCTTCTATTAATTAAATAAATCTTTATTTATTTAATTAATTCATTTATCCTCTTCTAGCCTTATTTCTCATTTAAATAAATACATTTATTTATTTAAATTATCCTTTTTCTAAATTAAATAAATATCTTATTTATTTAATTGATCTCACTCCTTCTATTAATTAAATAAATCTTTATTTATTTAATTAATTCATTAACCTTTTCTACCCATGACACATGTCATTCATCTCTTAATTCATACACTACCTACCCCTTTCATTATTTTATTATTTTCTATACCTACCCTCTAATCATAGTCGACCTCCTTTTACACCTCTCAATCTTATCCCTCCATTTCATGTAGTGTCTTCTATATAAGGAGATGCTTCCTTCATTATCAACCCTAATCAATCATTCTAATCAATCATCCTAATGAACTACCTAACTACTTGATCAATTGACTACTTGGCATATGCGATCCTACTTGCAACCACATTCCGTTCTTTGTTGAGCTCTTGTGCACATAAAATCTGAGAGCAAATACATCAAACAAGATCAATGGAGATAGGAAGAATGGAGATCCAAACCCTATTGGACATGTGATGGTATAATCTTTGTGATTTCATTTGATTTGCATTGTCTTAGGTAATCTTCATATGTTATGGTGGATCTTTGTTGTTGTTAGGCTAGGGTTTTTGTGGTTGAATTCATTTAGCCTTTCAATATCATTATTATTGTTATCCATTTTCACCATATACAATACTTTTTGTAGCCTTCTTCCTGGATTGAATTTTGTATCTGGTCCAATTCCTCCTTTAATTTTTTCTTTGAATCAAAGATATCACCAAAGACCTTGTTCCAGGTCTTAATGTTGGTTTTGATATTTTTAAGTTTTTTGGCAACTTTATACATGGCAGTTCCATTAACATCAAGATTCCACCATTTAGTAATGGATTTTTCAAGATTAGGGTGGGAGGTCCACATCTTTTTGAAACGTAAAGGGAATCTCTGATTATTCTTAGAGTTCTCAACAACAAAGGAAATGGGATAATGATCTGACCCAATTCTATTAATAATAGAAAGGGAGCAACTATGAGAAAGAATCCAATCATTAGAGAGAAGGGATCTATCAAGTCTTACCTGGATGAGATCTTCACCATCTCTTCGGTTAGACCAAGTGTAGGAAGCCCCATTGAGATCCAAATCAATGAGAGCATTGTCATTAATAAAATCCATCAGGTCAGATCTGCTATCTGGCTGAGCTTGACTACCTCCAAATTTTTCTATGTCTTGTAGAGGAGTATTGAAATCTCCCATCACAACCTAGTTGTGCATAGGGAATTTTTCCTTTTATGCTAAACTTTATTCCAGAATTTACTTCTAGTAGATTTGGAGTTAGGGGCATAGATATTAGTGATAACAAATTCCTTACCATCAAAGATGCTTTTAGCTTTTAGGGATAAAATATTGCCATCCACATCAATCATATCTCCAGAGGTTGTGCTTTTATTCCAAAATATAGCAACCCCTCCTGAGGCTCCATTCGAGCTATTGCCATAGACCCCTCCATTTTTGAAAAACTTTAATTTCTCCACTTTCTCTTTACTCATTTTGGTTTCCTGAACCAGGATAATATCTGGATTTTGATCTCGAATAAGGTTCCTTAATATATCCTGTTTATTGAGACCATTTAGGCCTCTGATGTTCCAAGATATTACTTTCATTTGGAAGCCTAGGGGTAGGACTCCTTGATAGTTCACTGCCTTCCATCAACTATGTTTTGCTTACTCTCCTAGTCCCTATGCCATTTCATAGTTTTGCGTCCCGGTGGGGATCTTGAGGCCCCAAAATCAGCCTTAGATCTGGTTCTGGTTCTTACTCCATTAGGACCTCCTGCCTTCTTGGTTTTAATTTTCTTTCCATTTCCTGTTGTGTTTTCTTCTTCTTGTTCTTCTCTAGATTCATCTTGCATGTTGCTCCATAGATCTTCTCTTTTCTGGGATGAAGTGGTCATATTTACTTCTATATTCTGGAATAAAGCATTTAAGTTTGCTTGTGGTGACCCAAACTTGTTACTCCTTCCCATTTTTATTTCCTGTTCTTGAAACTCTTCCCCTAAACAGGGTTCTTCTTTCTTTGATATGGGTTCATGTAGATCCTCAGGATGAAAGTCAGTGATATCCTCAATCACACCATCTTCAAGTGTCTCTGCGCTGATTTCATTCTCCTTCTCCTGTGACTATAGAGCCTCAAAGGTACTGCCTATTTTGATCTCAAACTCCTTGGTTTCATTCCTTTTGTTCCCCTTCAGGGGGGGGTCTTTAGGAGGGTTAGTGGAATCAACTTTCAGATGTTCTGGTATGTTTACCAAGTTTCCACTTTTTTCTTCTAACTTGTTGCAGTCTTTGTTGTTATTTTTCTCTTTCCAAACCAGTTTGTGAATGTTTTTTTCTTTCATCATAGGTCTTTTATGGTTGCTGGGGCAAGCCTTAGCCCAATGACCTGCTTTTTTGCAAGAGAAGCACACAAAAGGGAGAGATTCAAATTCAATGGCTTGTTCCCATAACCCAAGTTTGGAGTTTATGTCAATAGTACTTGGGAGATCCATATTCTGTGATATGTTGGCATAGATGCGTGCATACACCAATCTCTTGCGAGCTACGATCATTGGGTCTATCACAACAAGCTCCCCAAAGGAGTTAGTGATTCCTGAGAAAACATCCTCCATATAGTATTCCAATGGTAGCCCAGGCAACCTAACCCACACCGGAGTAGATTCAAAAAAAGAGTCATTGAGTTCCATATTAGGGGACCATTTTCTAACAGAAAGAGAGGATTTACCAAACATGCAGGGGCCACCACTTAACACCGCTTCCAGATCTTCCCCACATGAAAAGGAGAACACAAAAAAGCCTCTAGGTAGGGCAGAGACTTCAACCTATCCTTTCATTCTCCATTTTCTCTTAACAAAGGATCTAACATCCTCAATATTAGGTCGAGGTCCAACAAATTTCCCCACCAGAGAAAGAGTCATTAAAGAGATACTATGGTCAATAACCAAATCAAGAATCTCAATCGCAAGTTTACCTATTCTATTGTTTGATATATCCTTCACAAAGGGGAAAGATGATTTACTAGTCGGTTTACCAGATGCTTGTCTTGCGAAGAGACTATTCCAGGATTTAGGTATTCGCCCCTCCTTGGTATTTTCTGAGTCGATCTTCACCGCCTCGGGGCTTGAATCTTGAGAATCTTTTAAGTTTTTGGGATCAGGAGGAGGGTCCCATGTTCATGGGTCCCCATCTTGTCTTCCATCCTCATCATCAAATGTTTGTCCTTGAGCTGCAGTGGAGTTAGAACCAGAGGAACCAACATCTCTATTCCCTCCATTTCTTGAATTCAAATTTCCCACTGCAAATGTTGTTCCTTCTACTATTCCCTCCATGCGAAGTGCTTGTTAATTAAGTTTCTTTTTATGTTATAGGCTAATGAGTCATAAAGAATTTGCTAGATGTAAATTGTAACCCAGATGTTACCAGTTATCTGTAATTAGTTTTCATGATCTAATTCATTTAGTTTTGAGACTTTAGGTTTTGTTGAAATATTGAATATCCCTGAATTTCTGGAAGAAGTAGTGAGAATTGTCCTAAGTAGGGAACATGGAGAATTTCTATGGTTAGACTCTATCTGCAAATTCACCCGGCAAGAATTAGGGTAGTAATAGGTTTACCCTCAACCAGCAATAGACCAGACAAAACAAAGAAAGTTCCTAACAAAAAACTCATGACCCTAATCGGAGCAACATCTGACAGTAGATCACTAAGGGTGAATGACATCAAGGACATCAATGTGAGATTCATAAGTATGGTTTTAGGTTACAAGACTACTCATGCAAATAGACTTAATTCAATTTCTAGTCTTTGCATTAATAGTGCTTATGAAATGGTGAACAACAATGCAAAAATAGATGTGTGTGAATGGCTGAAAGATGAACTCATAGATAATTTGAAAAAGATTAAAGGAGATAGGAAAGGGACATTTTGTTTTGGTAATCTCTTAGTATGCTTAATGTTGTATTTCACAAAGGAAATCCCCGATATAGGACATAAAGACTTTGGATATGACATACCGGTAGGAAAACAATTACAGAAAGCTTTCACTAGCATGGGAACTGCAAAGGAAAACAAAATAACTGCATACTTTAAACTTTTTCAAGCTAAAATGAAAACCAGAGAAAGACTAACACAAAGTGTAGTGGATAAATATGACAAAGAAATATATTTTGTCATCAAGAAGGATGAGACATGGATGGAAGATATACTTCCTAGGACTATATGAGTAACTGAAATGGGTTATGAGGTAGATCTCAACATAATTGAGACTTATGCAAAACCTTTGTTAGATGCACCAAGAAAATCAACAGAAGAAGTTTTTGATAGTGTAGAAACAATTGAAACTAATGTGAAAACAATGAAGCAAAGGAAGAGAAGAGAAAAATATATAAGAGATGCATCAAAGCAGGTAAAGGAAATGAAAGAAAATGTTATGAACATTACTGGTATAACAGATAGAGAGCTGGAAGGACTGCAACCGGAGGCACACATTTCACCGGTTGGCACATCTTCTGATAGTGAGATACCAGCTGAATTGAAAAGAGTTCAAAGGAAGAGAAAACCTTTACCGATACCCTCTCCTCCACCCAAAAGGAAAAGGACTTTAAGGAAGAAACAATAGGCAGTAAGGCAACCGGCTAAGAAACTAACTCCCAAGAAGAAACAAAAACCGGTTATACCTCCATTGGATAATTTACTAAATGAAATAACTAATGATAGTAGTTTGGCTAATGTGAGTAAATTGTATAACACATTCAAAGATTCAGAAAAGGAAAGCATTGAAAACAGTATAATTTTACAACTGGATATATACAAGAAATTTTAATTGAAGTTGTGGATGACTTGCCTAATGACCTGTATAGAAGGTTAGATGCAAAGAGGATTGCAGTGATGGAATTGGACAAGAAACTAAAAGTTGAAAAACTTCTAGCTGTACATCTAGTTAACTCAAAAGAGGAGATTGATGACCTGATTTGTGAGGCTAACAAATCCATTTTTTCTAGTGGTTGCCAACAAGTAAGTTTGATGGCAGGTAGAGTAAATGAGATTGTAGAGGAGAGTGTTGATAAATGGGATATCTTCTTTGTGGAAAAGGAAAAACAAGAGGAATTGAACCAATCGAAGAAAACATTCAAAGTTTATCAAAAGGATAAGGAAAAAGGGAAAGGTAAAGTTGGTGGAATACCAAACATCAAGATAACTGACAATTTGCCACCACCCTTGGATAATGCACTGGTACATACTAATGATCCACCGGTTACTGAAAGTGAAGGTATCACACATGATAACACTAATCCTAAATCTGAAATACTATTCACCATGAATGTAGACACTCAACAAGTGAATATTGTTGTGGACAAGGACGGTACAGAGGTTAAGGATGATAATATTGACAGTGGCAACATTGCTAATAAACTAGTAGAGACTGTTGAGGTTGAGATCCCAATAGAGCAATCATTACAAACTGAGAAAACATTACAAACAGAGAAACCATTGGATACTGGAAAGAATACTGAAAGTATAGATGCTAGCACAGATAAACCTACTGAGATTGAGATACCGGCAGTTGAGAACATAGAGAAACCGACAGAGAAACCTATAGAGACAGAGGTACATATTGAGGTAGTGAAACCGATAATCACTGAGATACCTAAACAATCAGAAAAACCATTGCTAGTTGAAATGCAAACTCAGACCGATCCACCGAAGGTTAACACAAGAAAAATGGTTACAAATGTTGGAAGCACAAAGGTAATTAAGGTAGTTGGTCAGAGATCTGGTACTTCATCAAGTGAATTCAGACCTACCCATATAACAGAGGTACTCCTAGACTCAATCAAGAAAATAACTGACTGCAATGCATTGGCTTACAAAGCAATTGATGACACCATACCAATTCTTAAATTGATTGCACCGAAATGTAGCATAGATCATGTAAAGGATTCTTTAGTTAAATTGGACACATTATCCAAATTCATTACTGACAATGTAATAATGGTTGATAAGGTAAATGAGGACACATTCAAAGAGAAAGTTGAAAAGGAAAAGGATAAATTATTTGAGGATAGAATAAAGAAGTACACAAAACATATAAACACACTTTTACCGACACTAAACACTATAATTCTGGAATATAAAGAGTTGTACAGAGAAACATGCAAACCACATCTTTTGACAAAGGACATATAAAAGGAAATAAGAAGAGTACAGAAAGAAATAGATGACATAGCTGATAACATAATTGGTTCATCCGAACCTATATCAGTTATTGAGTAGGAAATAGCAGGTTTTGAGGAGAAATTGGAGAAATTTGAGAAAGAGAAGGCAAGGATTAAGGCTAATGCCAGAGAACTTAAGTATAAACTTGGTCCTAAGTTGGACAACCTTATCTCTCTGAGAAATGAAATCTCTAAGGCATTACTTCAAGGAGAAAGATCACTTGAAGAGAACATGCATCATCTCACCGACACGATCCAACAGACTGAGGCAACCCTGAACGACAACAATAGATTCATGCAGAGTTTAAATTTGGTTTTGGCTGACATATTTTAGATTGTAACCAACCGGTTACAAACTTTGAGGTGAAATTTTTGCACTCGTTTGACAATTTTTGACAACCTTTGTCATTGATGTCAAGGGGGGAGTAGTGGACAAAGAAAAATGATTATTCAGAGGAGATTATCTGCTCGAGGGGAGCAGATCTTTTTGGTAACTTTTTGGATTTTTCTCATGAGTGTTTCCATCAATGCCAAAGGGGGAGATTGTTGGCATTATACACTCTTATGAGAATAGTTGGTGCTATCATTGATGGCAACCTTCTGGCAACCTTCTGGAAACCTTCTGGCATTCATCTGGTAAGCCATCTGCAGGCACTAACACTAACATAGACATCTACATACACTAGTAGACACTTCACCGGTAGCGGCAACAATGCATACCGGTACCCCAGCTGACAGGGAATAAACTTTTGTTTATTGTATTTAATTGTAATTATGTTTTGTAAAGATGACATGGCATATAGTAAAAGACTCATATATATGTATGAGATCTTATAGGTCATTTTGTGTAGAAAAATAGTATGTATGGAAGTATGAATTATGTATAAGGTGATATAAGTGATATCAAAGGTTTTGGTTATAGAATGAGCTTAAACCGGTGCTGAACCTGACATAGTTGATGCTGATTTGAAGTAGTACATTGCATTGGATTTGATAATCCACTTTTGTAGTCAGTGTGACTCTTATTGAGCAGTGAGCTCTAGGCAGTTGGCCTTCCTACATGTGCAGGCCCCTCATTGTAAGTAATATTATTCATTGGCCAGTGAGTGAATATTGTGGGTCACAAATCCCACCAAAGTTTTTTCCACACCAGTTTTTCTTGTTAAACATCTTGTGTTATGGTGTGTTTTCTATGCTATCTTTATTGTTCCTGTTTACTGCATTAATTCTCATTTACTAGTACACTGTTTTGGAATGCAAAGTTCTTAATAAGGTCAAATATTCTGTCAACCGGTTAGATACTGATTCACCCCCCCCCCCCCCCCCCCCTCAGTATCTTTGGGACTATCATTAATCCTAACACAACCATCCTCTTATTCCTCCTGGTTGAGGAAGCCAACAAAAACCCTACTCCGTTAGTTATTTTTATGACTAACTGGGTGTTAGCCGCCAGTTTTAAAAGGCACACCTTGGTTTCTTATGGTGTTTATTTTTGGTTAAGGGGTGCTAGCCTTAGGAGCCCATTTTTAGGTTGTGGGATCCTCGTTAAAATCCTCTTGTATGGCTGTGGGTGCCACTCAAAATCCTCAGTATCTTTTAGGTTGAGGGAGCCTATTTAAAAACCCTCTTCTTTGGTTGTGGGTGTCAATCAAAACCCTTTGTTGTCTTGTGGCTGGCATTTCATTTGAGGTTGGCTATATAGATTCTTTGTATATATTTTGATCAGTTGTTTCTTGTTGGGGTCTAGATGCTGGTTCATCTAGAGGGTTTCTGGTCCCCTTAAAACCTGTTGTTCGGGGTTTTGGGTCCCCTCAAAACCTTCTTTTCCTTTAATAAAAACATATACATTTGTATATAACATAAAATAATCAAATAGGTGAAAGAGAATCATGACATCACACCTTGCTCATAAATGAGTGGCATAACAGCGTCCCTTTCACGTCTGCATTCTTAATACAATCATGGCAACATAACATCATCGACAACATTATCATCATATCCAATCTAAGCATAAAGTAGGGTTAGAACAGACCATGATATCATCATAAGCAAATATTAACCACCATGTGCATATAATGAGTGCACATAAATATCCAAGCCTATGTCCAATCATAATAATGGTCTTGAATAATCATCATCCACATAAAACCATAATGTATCAACTGTCAATATGAAATGTCTAGCATCAAACTAAAAGCATCCGGAAAATAAATAGAGCCATAAGTATCCATCAAGAGTATCATGAAAAAGTGTGATATACAAGGGTACTACACCTAATATAATAAATATTATATTTGACATATGCATCCATTTGGATTTACCATTCACATGAATTGTGATATCATGAACTAGTCTTAATTCATCATTACTGACAATATTACATGAAAATATAACCTTGATGCCATCATGATCATTTACAATAATGGATGCAATTGTGTAGTTTCTTGCCACTGTGCTATTTAGGAAAACATTTACCATGTTTCCATAAAGAACTATAATATTAAAATAATTTATATTCCACTAAAATTTTAAAAATGTTCTTCTTATGAATATAATGCACAAGTTTTAGTTTTCAAAAGGTATTCTAGATAGTCTTATTAATAGTCCTCATAAATATCTACCTTTAATCTATTCAAAATTCTATAATTCTTTTACGCATTTGACATTACTATTTTATCAAAAGTATATATATATATGGTTGGAGAAAATTTATGCTTACAAATAAATTTAATTCTCTAATGTCACTACCTCAAGGTCATTAGAAATAAATTGAGGTTCCATGATAATGATATTAGATAGATTTAGATATCTATAGCTTAAGCAATTTCATGTAATCAAATCATTATTAGTGGCTTTCCTATATCCATACATATGACAATAACATTCACCTATGTTCCTATCATAGTATGATATTTGGTATTTCTGATAAACATATACATCAACTTTGTTGAACACGCTCCAAGACTGTGAAGGGCAGTGAATCAGTCTTGAAAAAAACTTCAATTTTAACTTTAAACCTTTAAAACCAATCGACGACAAAGAAATATAAAGAAATGAAAACAAATACATAAGAGCACTGAATTTATGTGGAAAACCCAAAGAAAGTAAAACTACTGTGAGAGTCAAATCACACTATATGAATAATATTACAATTTTTTTTAAGGCTCACTACCTATGGAAGCTCATTTCTCTTGGAAGGAATTGTAGGTTGAGAATCACTTCCCCTGGGGAAGATACAAATGACCTATTGAGAAGAATCACTATCTCTCAGCAAGATAAATGAAAATATGAATCATAATGAATAAGTCTTCAACATCACTACATCCAACAATTTCCCTTGAATGTAGTTTCTCTTGACTCACTACCTCAAGCAACCATTTGGAAATTCAACTCCAATAGTTTCACCACACACTTGTATTGCTTCACTTTTGCATCTTCCATAATCTACTCTAATCCATATCACTTGTAATATATATATCCTCTACATCATCTCAAAACATTAATTAGGTCGACAATATGGGACAAGTGATAAATCCAACAAGACAACCATCGGTCTAATCTAGGAGATAGAGAGGACCTAAAAAATCTTAGCACGTCTCTTAATGTAGTCCCAAATATCACACATGATGACACATGTCCTCCTAAGTCAACAATAGGGTAACATATAGAAGAAACATGTAGCACATAACTAGTTGGCCAAAAACATAGCCTCCAAGTGAAATCAATTAATGTGGATCACTACAAGACATAGTAGGACCTAAATACAACTTAACACAACCTCTAATGCTGGTGCAAACCCTCAAATACAAAGTGCAAGAAAGAGAACGTATCCTATTGGCTAGATAATTGCAAATTACCCTAAAAACCAACTCCAAACACAATGTAGCATGAAAATGAATAGGAATTATCATGTGTACCACATAGAGACATACCATGAACATCCAACAACACTTCCAAATACTTCTTCCATACTATCAAGCCAAGACAGGCTTGTGCAACCAAAACATATACAATGTTCTTCATATCCGAAAGGCCAAGAAACATAGTCATGAAATAGAACATCTCAAAGTATACTTGTGTATCATTCCAACATCTAAAATCTAAACTATGACACTACACATGCATTTTAAGAACATCCACCAAGCCACAATAGTAGAAACATCAATTCAAAAAAATGCAAAGCTTTTTTTAGACCAATCCCGACAAGCTACAAAACTACCAACACACTTCCTTAACCAAAAACATTTGCTACAACACCATGGACCTAAAAACATAGGAGTGAAATGTCAACTAAACATACACATTGAATCCCAAACCAAAACTATATTTGTAAATGTGGCGGAATGTAGAGAGTTACTCTAGATGGTATTCAAGACATCTTCATGCATTCACACACTTCATGAACCAAAACTTCTTTGTAACATTATTTTATCATTTAGGAGCAACAAGAAAGATATTGTTGAAGCTTGTAGTATGCACACGACCATCAGCATAACATCACTTCATTATCATGCTTTGAATCCTCATCTTAATACCTCTAATCCTCATCTCAATATGATATCATCACGATACTATCTTTCTTATCCAATCAATATCTTCAACACCATCCCCAATTTGCCTATTCCACTTTTTAAGCTTATACTTGACAAATTGTAGTTGCTTCACAAAATAGAACATAGCAGTTCCATGTGTTGGCTTCCCTTCCCTCCACCGTAGTGTCATAAGGTCCTAAAGAGATGGATCTTGGAGCCACATAAGCTGAAATTTAAAGGATGGGTTTTTGTAGGTCCTGATCATAGAAGCAGGAAACTTTATCGGCTAGTGATCAGAGCCTCTCCAGTCAAGAATTTCAGAATTGGCTGGCCAATTTTCAATCATCCAATAGCAAGAGACCAAAAATCTATCCAGACACTCTACCACAACATCCCTCCCACATCTTTTATTATTCCAAGTAAAAATTCCATTATTAGGTTTGACATCAACCAACCTCAAAAGCTCAATGTTGTTTCTCAGAATGCTTGTTGAAGGGTCTAACCTAGGATTACCTCCCCTTTTTTCTTCAAGACTTGAGATTGCATTAAATTCTCTAGCAAGGATCTAGAGGAATGGAGGAGCTAGAGAACGAACCAATCCAGTATGTGACCAAAGGATAGATTTACTAGGAACATCTATGGGTGCATAAACATTAGTAAACAATGGTGTCTCACCAGACTCACAACTTGGAGCCACCAAAGAAATAGAAGACCTGATTCAAATCCACCAAATGGGGGTGATCTTGTGAGGATCCCAAAGACAAGCCAAACCTCCACAATTATCCTGCACCCTAATGCATTGGCAATGGCATTGAGCCCAAACATTAGGAGTTGTGTTCAACATGCCTTCCACAGATAGCTTAGTTTCTTGAATAAAAACCACATCAGAAGAATGAGAACCAATTACCTCTCAAATAGCCTTTTGTTTAGGAATGCTATCCAACCCCCTTACATTCCATGAAATTATAATCATTTTTGAGATGGGGAGAAATGGTAGTCAATAGTCTTCACCACACCAGACTCCACTAAGTTCTCACCAATTAGCTTTACCTTCTCTTGATCATTTTTCCTACCAACATTTAGAGGCTTCTTTGGGGCACCCATTTTTCAAGGATTTTTGATGAATTCCTAAACTAGAAGTTGAACCCCAAACTTTATTCCTATCCTGGGGCTCCTTCACCAAAATGTTATTTGGAGCTATAAGATTTAGGCCTTTTAATCTCACACTAAGTTTGAGTGTACTGCCTAATATAGAGATCAACACTGGGGTATTTGTATCTATTGTAAATCCATATTAGAATTTAAGTCTTCCTCCTGAATACCAATCAGAATGGTATTATCATTTTCAGCACCTATTGTATTAACCTCCATAAGGGCTTGACCAACAACTACATTTTCAATAGTTCCATCATATTGATCCAAGTCCTCTAAAGCCTCAAACTACTTAAACACTTCATCCACCACCTTGGCATTAAAGGATCTCTTCTGACCTCTACCCTTATTACAATTCTTCACTGGTATAAATCCTTCTTTGTCCTCCACCTTAGGAGGTTTTCCATTATATTGTTTAGAGGAAGGAAAAGCCGACCCACTAGAAGAAGCACCCAATCGTTTATCTTTAGGACATACCCTTTGCAAATGTCCATATTCATGGAAAATGCAACATCTAAATGACAAAGTCTCGTAATCAAGTAATTGGATCCATGAGCTTGAACCTAGGAGAATTTCTATGGAATCTGGTAAAGGTCTACTTAAATCAATTTCAATACAAACACAAGCATAGGTAATTACCTTTTTATCCATAGTTTGTCATGAAGGACCAATTGGCTTGCCAATCTGCGTCGCTACCAAGTTGAAAATATCTTCTCACCAAAATTCAAGAGGGAATTTTGGAAGCCTCACCCAGACTGGGACTTTGGATGGAAGCTCATTAGAGGGATTAAATCGAGGATTCTATGACTTGATAAATAAGCCCACTTGATTGTAGAAATAAGACCCCCCTTCAAAAGCCTTATTTCTATCAGACATGTGCAAGAGAAAAATACCAGGATTATAACTATTTGCAGCCAATAACACTTCCATCTCCCCTTCTAGATTCCATGTACATTGCACCCATTAATCTAAAAAGGGAAATGAAACTTGAAGCCCCATAAACTTGCAAATCAGGGCATGGTTTTTCAATTAATTAATATCTTCCCCCAGAGAATCAGGTTGAATCACCAAAACCGGTTGGATCTCGCTTCTTACAAGGCACCCATTAATATTTGCATACTTGAAATTCTCATTGTGAATCCCATTTACACCCTCCCCAAAATTATTCCCACTAAAAATGGGATTATCATGCATGTTAGATGAACCAACACCTCTAGTTAAGGCATATTTGAAATGAAACCCCGTCCCTCTTGAGGAGTCTCCATGCAAAGCCATACAGGGCTAATGAGGAAGGAAATTTAAAAAAAACACTCAAATCACCCTAAAGATACTAGAGTTGCATCAAAGACAAGCCCGAATGCAGATTCTCCCTCCAAAACACCACACACCTCCCAAAAAACTACAAAAAATTGAAGAAAAAAAAACCTGACATCCCCTCTGCGCTAGATCTACAACATGAAAAGGCAGCGAACATGCTCACAAAGTGCTACCAAAACACCTCAACCAAAGCTTGGAAACAACCCTCAAAGGGCCTTTCAAACAAAGGCTACCACCCACACCACATACATCCCTATCTTAGCAAACTAACACCCCCCAAATGCCACCCACCTACAAGCAAAGTTTCGTGCAGATAGGGTTTCCCCTAGCACACAATGCCTCATAGCTTAGGACATCACCATAATTGTCCCTCTTTTCTGTCTCTTTCCCTGTATTACTTCATTACTATCTATTATTGTAATAAATTATTATTACAAATAATTATAGAATAAACGAAATACGCATAATATACTCATAAAAAATTGAGAAAATTAAGATATATGGAGAGGATGAGAGGAACAAAATTTTGTAGGAGAGATAAGATTCATAGATAGCGAAAAACAAACCAAAATCCCTAGATTCCCATGAAGAACAAATGATGGTCTCAGAGAAAAATGGAGGATATAAATATTCACACCAATATTGACAGTTGGGGCAATATTTCCTTGGACACACTAGTGTTTTCCACAAGGGAAAAATCAATCCCTTTAAAAGGAAGAATTGTAGAGACCAAGCATAGAAAATAGGGGGTTTTTTAGTCAAGAAAAAGTGGGAATTAAGGGTGTTGGTATGACAGAATCTATTAGACAAAACAAAGACAAAGGTGGGAACCAAAGAAGGGATCGATGGCAATGGTCATACCTGCAAGATAGATCTCGAAACTATCAAATAGATTCAAAAGTAGAGCCCTGTACATTAAGCAGAGTGTGGGATCTGATTCAGAGAAAGAGATTTTAGAATGGTGGCCTTCTCATTTTAATGATCGGATATGTATCAAACCCCTGTCCAATGGATTCTTTTTTATAGAATGCATTGATGAATTTTTAAAGAGAGAATTTTTGGATGGGGGCATTTTTATTTGAGGGTAAAGTATTTATAATCAAGGAATGGGTCCTTAATTTTAATCCCATGAATTGCAAATTCAAAACCATCCCAACTTGTATGGAGTTGCCAAACCTTCCTATTGAATACTGGGCTATGGAAAATTTGGTCTCCATAGGAGATGCCATTGGATCCTTCACTGGAGTGGAGGAAAATTTTCTCAATGTTTTTCCACGGGAATTTTAGACCTACAATTTTGGTAGAGGTTTCAGATATCAAAGGCAAGTTGGATGATTTGGAAACCATATCTGTGTGCTATAAATGTGGGATCATCCTGCAATAGAAGAAAACACCTCAAAAACACACATGAAACATTGCATTGGAGTTACTAATCACAAAAACACATGTTAGTGAACCAAAAACTCTCAAAATTATTCCATGCTCCTCTATCCCTAAAGATCTTAAGATTCAAGGTGGCCCTCACTTGGAAGAGCACTTGATCTCTTGGATGTCAACCTAGAGAATGAGATTTAAATAATGATTCTAGGATCAAAATGAATGCAACTAAGATCCTAGTGAATGCTAAGATGATGATATGAATGAAAGCTAAGGATGCAAGATGAAAATCTAGTTATGATCAAGATGGTGGAGATTATATGAGGCTAAGTTAATTCCAAATTGAAGATTATGATGAGCTAATTAAGCTAGATGGAGATGAAAAAGTATGTAATTGATATTCAATTTAGGTTAAATGATCTAAAAAATAATGCAATTAAGATAAATGCTATGAAGCTAATGCTATAAGACTTACATGCTTGAAGATGACAAATGAGCTCCTTGATAACCTACAAAGTAACTATAATTTGGATGCACAAGATTGGGATCCTTGAATTGAAGAAATGAGCTCTATTTATAGGCAAAATAGAGAAACGGATGGTTGAGATTGAGTAATCCTAACAAGGGATAGGATTGAAAGCTATCAATCCATGGGAGAGATTCCATCCAATCCCAAGTTGACAAATGTCACCTTGAGAGGGCTTGAGAGGATGCTAAACAAGCATTAGATGTTAAGCAAGAAATTAAGGATAACCTCAAGGAGTGACATCATTGGATAATGTCATTAACTAGGGAGGCATGCTATTACCCAAGAGGTAAACTCTTGTGCAACATGGGAAAATGGTTAAATGGATAGCCATCATGACTAAGGGGTGTACTGGGCTTATAAGAGGCATTAAATGCCTTTTGAAGACTTTAGAGGTTAACTTGCTAGAAGGTAGATAACCCTCAAGTCTTAGGTAAGAGCCTTACAAGGTTGGAAGACTCAACAAGTTAACTTGTTGAAATAGATAAAGTCTTAAATGCATTTTGAAGACTTTCTTTCAAATTTGGAGAAGTGACTCCCCCAAATTTAGGGAAAGGACATGATTAGGATGGGATTAGGAGGTTTCTAGAAGGATGATTAGGGGAATAAAGGAAAATGTAGGATTTTGCAAGTGTGTGAGGAAAATAGATATTTTAGCAAATTAAAATGGTTTAATTTAGCCAAAAGGGATGCAACTTGCATTTGTAGGATTTTGCAAGTGGGGGGACTATTCACAAATTAATAATGATTTATTTATTTGCAAAGGGGATTTTTAATTAAATGTGAATTTAATCAAAAGGAGAAAAAAAGAGATTTTAATCAAATAATCAAATAAATAAGATTTATTCAATCAAATGGCTAAGGTTGCTTAATCAAACCTTAATTTAATTAATAGGTTAGGCTAGAAAAAAGAGATTAAATAAAATCTTTAGTTTGATTAAAAAGTCAATTAGAAGAATAGGGATATTAATTAAATCTTAATTTAATTAATTAGAAGAATTAGATAATTAAATGAATAAAATTCACTTTTCATTGTGAAACTTTTAGGTGTCTACATTTTACCCCTCTTTGACTCAACGTGTGACCACATGTTGATGCAAAGAAAAACACTCAATTTGTTGTCAAAATTGTCGATATGATTCCCTGGATATGAAAAATTGACTTTGATATGATACGCTGATGTGATTTTGTTGATATGAAGTTGATATGATAATAATGATATGCCCCCCTCGGGCAATAAATTGAGAAAAAATGCGGTTTGCGAGAGAGAAACACGAACCACGACAATTTTTAAGGATTTTTAATTTTTTTGATTTTGTTTTTTGAATATTTAAATGTTTTTATTTTTTTGGATTTTTAATTTTTATTTTTTTGGATTTTTAAAATTTTTACGATTTTGTTGGTTTTTTCGAAAAAATTTCGCCGGATAGATTTGATTAAAAATGATATTTAGATATGGGGTTAGGACTATGTGGGGATAGCATGTACATGCCCCACATGTACAGCGAGACATCATAGCCGCTTGCATCAACATGGGCTATATAAGCCTCCAAGGGCCCATTTCCACCTCATTTGTGCACTTGTCAGTTGAGAATTGGAGCTCTGGAGTGGAGAGGAGAAATGGAACCCCCCTACCATCTTCATCAATTCGAGCGAGTTCAACGTTATCAACAGCCTTCAGAATACGACCCACTAGTGATTTTGATTTTCTAACCCTTCTTATGAATTTTTAGCTTAAATTTTGGTAGATTTTTCAAATTTTTAGAGCTAGGGTTTTTTTTTTTTGTGCCATTTTAGTTTTTTGAATTTTTTAGCGCATATGATTTTTCTTTTAGTGCATCTGAATTTTCTTTTAGTGCATAAGAATATTATCGTAGCTCATATGATTGTTCAATTAGCGCATTTAATTAGGGTTTTAGCACATAGGGTAAATTAAATAGTGCATATGAAACTTTTCTATCGCATATGATGAAATATTTAGTGCATTTGATTGATTAAATAGCGTATTTGATGTAGCCATTCAATTACTATTTTAGCACATATGAAACAACGCGATTTTTTTTTATTTTGTGGAAATTTTTGACATGTGCAATTTTGATTTTTGGGTTCGTGATGAAGTTTTGCCCCATGTCGATGTGTCGGTATGGTTTGATTGTGTCATTATGATGTTGATATGTCAAAAAAGTCAATCGTTCGTCGATATGAATCATGTCGGGATGGTTCAAAGGCTTGGTATGGTTCTAGTCGGTTAAAGTCGATATGTTTGAAAGTCAATATGGGTCACTTGTTGATATGGGTCAATTTTCTATGTGTGTCGATGTGGCTCAATTTATCAATATGGGTTTGATTTTGATATGAGTCAAAGTCAATATGGTTCTTGGTCGGTATGAGTCAAATTTCGATATGGACCCTGATTCAATATGGGTCCTAATTTTGATATGGGTCAAAGTCGATATGAGTTAATGTTGATATGGGTTAATGTCATTATGGTTCTGAATTCGATATGGATCTTGTGTTTGATATGGTGCTTGTTTTTGATATGATACTTGGTCTTTGATATGGATCTTGTTGTCACTATGGAACTTGGTTTTTCGATATAGGTCTTGATTTGTGATATGATGCTTGGTTTTCTATATGGGGGTAAGTGCACCAAGATGGTGAACAAAAAGGGGGGTATAAGTGGCCACTTTTTTTTTTTTTTTTTTGAAAACAAGGTAAACCTTAACTTCAAAGAGATTTTTGAAAGTCATGCACTCAAACTAGGAGTTGAGCAAAGAATAAGAATTGTAGTAATCTAAATCTAGTTTCTAAACTACTAAAGTGTTTTAAAATTGGATAACATTAAGAGGGTCAAACCTCTTGTGCACGAAAACCTGTTCCTGATTTTTTCAGAAAAACATATCATAGTTGTTTTTCGTGCGCTGCACAAAATATATAGTTAGATTTAGTATTTTGCAAAACCCTTTGGTAGGATGATAGGTAAGAGTGAGATATATAAGTTGTGTATTTTTTTATAATTTTCCGTTGATTTTTTTTTTTAATGAATTTTTGAAGTGACCACATCTTGAAACTTTGGTACATGTTTGTGCAGTGGGCATAACTTGCATCAAAATAATAAAAAATGCAAACTTCTTTTCTTAAAAGTGTATAGAATGTAGTGTAGAACAATAATATATAATTTATTTTGAATTTGGTCAAGTATATCAAAATTTATTAAAGGAATGGTAGACATATGTCTATGAGGACTATCAAGGCATTGGTAAAGAAAATTAAAGTTTACTATGCTAATTTTGTCCAAAACTAGAAAAAATTATATGGTCAAAAAGATGAGAAGACGTGTGAGATTATGGTGGCAATTTTAGAGATACCCACTTGATCATTTGTAAACTTGATGACAACGAAGTTGAGAAATCATGTTGGAAGATGAAAAAATGTGTAAAGGGACAAAAATGGAGGGAAAATGGGCTTGCAAGCCTTAGGATCATTTTCCAACCCTCTTACCAAGCCAAAACCTGCACGGGTTCTAATGTGCAAGATAACCCACTTGGATTTTTGAAAAACAAAAAGTACCATTCATAGTTCTACATACCCCGTACGGGTTATGTATAACTAAAACCATCATTTTTAGTTTCACAAAACCCATACGAGTTATGAAGACATCAAAATGTATGCTTGTAAACTTAGCATTTACTACACATGTATAGACATACATATATAATATGCGTTTATGTATGTATGTATATATATATATATTTATATAGATATATGTATATATGTTTGTATACATGCATGTCTCTCTTCTTTTCCTCTCTCTCTCATCTTCCTTCCCCCATCACCATCTTTGTCTATTATGAGCCCTAATTATCCTCCTTGAGTTCTATCTCATCTCTCTCCCCTCACACTTCTCACTCTTTTGAGTCTCTCACCCTCTTCTCCTTCTCATTCTCTCTCTACCTCATGTATCTCACCCTCTCCTCCTTCTCCCACTCTCTCTCCCTCTCTCTCTCTCTCTCTCTCTCTCCTATCCTATTCTCACCCTCTCCCCCTTCTGTCTCTTTCTCTCCCCCTCCCTCTCCATCTCCTCCCTCTCCCTCCCGCACTCATTATCTTATCCTATTATTTTCTCTCCCCCTCCCCCTCTCTTGACCCTACTCTCTCTCTCTCTCTCCTCTCCTTTTCCCAATCTCTCTCTCTCTCTCTCTCACACACACACACACAATCCTATTCTCACCCTTTCTCCCTTCTCTTTCTTTCCCTATCTCTCTCCCTCTCTTCATATCCCATTCTCTCTGTGTCTCTAACTCTCTCTCTCCCCGACTCATTATCCTATTCTATCCCTCTCTTCCTATCCCCCATTCTCTCTCTAACTCTATCTCCATCCCCCTCTCCCTACTCTCTCTCTAACTCTCTCTCACCCCCTCTCCTTGTCCTATTCTCACACCCTCTCCTTATCCTTCTCTCTCTCTCTCTCTAATTCTCTCTCCTTCCCCCTCTCCTTATCCTATTCTATCCCTGTCTTCCTAACCCCTACTCTCTCTTTCTAACTCTCTCTCCCTCACCCTCTCCTTATCCTATTATATCCCCCTCTTCCTGTAATATGGTGAAAAGTGATGAAGGGAGATCAAGTGGAGAGATTTACTCCCCTCAAAAGAGGAATGGAAGTTTCACAAATGATTTCCCTTCAAATTTTCATGCACATTACATTTAAAAGAGGGGGGGAAATTTACTAGATCCAATCTCAATGGAAAGAGATTGAATGCTAAATAAATTGACAATGAATTTGGAAAGTAAAAGTAACCCCTCTTTTTAAATGGATAAGTTGAATTAAACAATTTAAGGCTAAGTGTAAAGATAAAAATAAATGATTATAACTTGAGATAGAGATGTGGGATGAAGTTGTGCACCTGGAATTAGTAGTAAAATGCCAAGACGAAGCTCCCCTATAAATTTGGGCAAAAGTTGCTAGGACCAGGTTGAAAGTGTACTTGGTCCTCTGAAAAATTCACGCACTGAAAAGGGTTTTTCTATCTCTGAAAATGAAGTCAAAATCTGTAAATATAGTCGCACACATGCAACCTACACACATAAAAGAGAGGAAATGTTGTTGGGATTGGGGGTTTGCCTTTAGGTCAAACCCCGGTTTTGGAATTGACCAAGTGATGAAAAATACTTGCAAGTAAATGAAAGGAAATGTATGAAGTAGAATTAACCTTAAGAGAGGATGCAATTGAAATGTTTGATGGAACTTGTTTGGAAGGATATGTGGAATTGAATGTCAAAAGAGATCTCCTCTTCAATGGTTGAATCCTTGACTTGAATGCAACACCTAGCCTTGAAAGGAGACTTGAAATGCTCAATGCTTGAAAGGATACTTGAATGTTTGAATTCTTGAATGCTTGAATGATGATAATGCTTGTTCACCTTACTTTTGCTTATCAAAATTATGCAAATAGAAGGGGGAAACATGTCTTATATATTTGTCAATTAGGGTTATTTGACTGATTTTTAGTCTTAGGCCAACATAAGGAAACTTTTCCCGCTTCAACATTGACAAGTCCAATGCAGGAATAAGGCTAAGGGGGCCCAAAATAGGGCAAGGACAAGGGCACCATGCCCCTGTCCTGCCCTAATTCAGGACAGGAAGTGTAGGAGGGAAGTGAGGGGTGCAAGGAAATGCATATTTCGGGTGGTATGAGCTTGTCTCGGGTCTCCAATCAGGCTTAGGGATTTGTTTGCCAATCTGAAGACCCAAATGCAGTTAAAAATTGGAAGGTCACAATTTTATGATGCTACATTTAGCCCCCACTTTAGCGGGAGTATAAGCATACGAAAATACTACTGGTAAAGTACAAGGAAACAATATTGAAAGACTTTCACCACATCAAGGAGGAAAGATTCACCAAGCCCCTAGTGGACTAAGGATCTTACAACTTTGACTAGCAAAGTAAAAGGGAAGATCAAGAGGGAAGAACCATGACTGCAAGTAGCTAGGTTCCCCTCACTATGAGTCATGAAAAGCAAGGATACCAAATTTTTTAAAGAAAAGCCAAGTTCACTAAGTAACTTTAAGTATCAAGAGGAAAATATGAGCGGAGTATATGCCCCCATGTCAAAGCGATCACACATGCCTTATCGGGAGTGATTGCTTTAAGGTAGTATACACCCAAGAGAGAAAAAGAGGGAGCACATTATCACAAGGATTTATCCCCCAATCGAGGAATAAACCCAAGGATAATTAACACAAAATGCAAAGAACGAGGTGGATTCAATTTCCTTGGGGTTAGTATGCTATATGATAACTCATTTATATTATGTATATATGTGCATAGAATAATCATCATTCCCCAAAGAAAGGAAACTACCTTGAAAGAAAGGGAACACAAGTATCTTTTGAGGCAATGTGAAAGAGACCAAAAGAGATCTCAATGCTTTGCATCATCCTCAAGTAGACATTACTAGGGAAAATAGAAGAATAAGGATACACATAGAAGAATGGTCACAAAAGAGAAAGAAAAGAGAGAGAGGTAGATGATCTACAATGCTAATGTAGCTAGGCTAGCATAGCATCCACCTCCTGATCTTGTTGATCACTATTTTGGGAAGGTGGGAAACATGCCAGAGGAGTGACATTGAGCACAACAGATGGAGCTATCACAAGATCCAAACAAGGACTATGCTCATGTGCTAAGTCACTTTGTTTATTTCTAGGAGCTAGAATTAAGGCTTTTGAAAATTTCTTTGATAAATGTTCGTCAACATCCACATATTCATATTCACTATCAGAAGCATTAGGAGTTGTATTTCCGTCACGAATAACCTTTTCACCAATTTCTTCATCAAGATTTATAGAAATAGGAGCTCACACATGAATATAAGTAAAACCATCATATGTTTTTTGCAACTTATGATTTGGAGATTTAGGTTCGATATCTTGATTAGGAGAAAAGGGAATCATGTCAACTGTTGGAGTTATGGGAGATTGAATATTTTGAGGCACAACTTGATGAGCTTGAGCACGACGATTTCATCAACGTTCTCTTGCACAACAATTTTGTCGAGTCTTAGCGAAAGACTGAGAAAAAGGAGGAATATTCTCATCTTTGGTATTTGGAGGTTTAGGTTGAGGTCTTTTAGGTTGAACAAGAGGAGAGGCAGGTCTCTTCTCTTTATAAGAAAAAGGAGGCAGAACTACACCATATAAAGGAGAAATGTTTGGTGTAGGAAGGAGACCAGGTCCATCATGAGGAAGAGGTATGGGTCTAACCTTAGGAGGAATATTGTTGTTCTTCTTAGGAGAAGGTATAGTTTCATTCATCAAAATAGGTTGGGGATCTTCCTTTGGAGGAAGATTAGTTCTATTTGTCAAGGGAAGAACTTCATCTTCCAGAATGATGGGAATATCAAGTTTTGGAGTTCTAGGTTAGCTTAAGGATAAGATCATATCTTTCTTCCATTTTTGATAAGATTGAAAGAGAGCATCACTTCTCGATGGAAGAGATTGAAATTGTTTAGGCCAAAAGAAATCAATAGGAACATCCGGGCTTCTTTTGACTGGTCAAAATAAGCTATGATTAATAGTTATAATTTCTCCATTGTGGGGAATTTCAAACACTTATGGATTGGAGAAGCAATAGACTTCATGGAAGATATCCAAGAATAGCCCAACTTCACGCGGAATTTCTTAGAGGAAGGAATGATAACAAAGTTGACATCCATAGATTTAGTGTGAACCTCAATAGGGAGTGTGATAGAACCAATAGTAGGAAAAGAATATCCATCAAATAACTTAACGACCACATTAGTATCATCATAGATTGGTTTATGAAAATATAAAGTAAAAAGATACTCCTTAGTGATGATATTGACCATGCAAGAGAGATTGATAAGCACACCAAGACAAGGTGTGTCTTGAATCTTCACAACTATGTATAAAGGGCCATTAGGTTCTCTAATGGTCTCACTAGGGTCAAATGTGATACATGGATCCTTAGATTTTTCTTGTTTCTCTACCATATTCACCAAATTTTGAACCATGGTAGTCACATCAGAAGGAGAGAAAGAGGTATGTTCAGTCTCAATGATGTTAGAGGTATGAGAGGGTAAAGGATCCGGTAAAAATATTAAGATTTTGATTAGGAGGAGCTATTGATTTGTTTCCCTTATCATTCACACCTACCACAGATATAGTATTATTATCAATTAGGTCTTGAATCTTACTTTTTAATGCAAAACATTTCTCAGTATCATGACTAGGTTGATGATGAAATTGACAAAAAGAATCATTATCAAAATAAGGTGAGGCTTCCTTAGAAGGGTCAACTAGTTTTATTGGAGGACGTTTGATAACATTTATTTTGTAACAATTGAGACATAATGATATGTAAAGATTCATTCATAGGAGTAAATTATCTCTCTTTTGAAAAAATTAGAAATAGGAGGCACATTGTTTTTGTTTATGTTGTCATTAAATTTGATGAATCCTTTACTCGGTTTGAACTTCACAAATGGTTGTTGAGCATTGTCACCCTTATCACTCGGAGCCATAGGAGTAGATTTCTCCAGTTGACTCACAACAATTGATAATTGTGAAGTGTTGCGCACAACTATACAAAGGAAGTAAACTCAGAAAGGAGAAGTTTTTCTCTAATATCTTTTTGCAAATTAGAAATGAAAATTCTTTGAATATCATTAGAAGGTACTAGAAAAGAAATTTGAGAACACAAATGCTTATATCTACTAATGAAATCAGTCACTTTTTCTTTAACGCCTTGTTTACAATGTATTAAATTAGTCAGAGTGATTTTAGGACCTATGTTGTTTTGAAATTGTTGAAAAGAAGTGATAGAGTAGGAAGGCAAAGAGAAATACCATTGTAAAGCCTTATCTCTTAATGTTCTAGTAAACAATTTGGCAAGCAATCTTTGATCATAAGAAAAGTTAGTACACAAAGTTTGGAATGTTTTGACATGTGTTAAAGGATCACCCTTTCCATTATAGAGTTCCAATTGAGGGACTTAAACATGTTTACAAGGGACAACTCTAACAATATCAAGATAGAGTGGGATCGCAACATCAAATGTGGGCACACTAAACTTGGATTGAATCATAAAGGCTATTTGTTGTTATAATGATTGATGAGCTGAGATATTAGCTCTTTTATTCATAAAACTCATGAGTTTTTGCCATGTTTTAATTCATATAATGGGATAGTATTTAAGTCATATGATGTATTAGAGTTTGACTATATGCATTCTAGATGTTAACTAAACCCATTAAATCCTATTTTGTTTTGACCTATTATTCCTATTGCCATGCGGATTATCATAGGTAATATCATGTGTGAAATGTATAAGTGTTATGATTAATTAAAATAGATATATATGTGTGCTTGTATGTTCTATCTTTTTAATTGCAGGAATAAGTAAGATGTTGCAGAGGTGGTTATTGTGTCACGTCATAAAGGCAGTTAGAGATATTCAAGGGGCAATTAACTA